>NW_025767001.1:600000-910000 GCF_003918875.1 Haliotis rubra
CGGAACAAGGTTTCATAGAACAGCTGCGGCTGAAGCACCTTACCTTAGGGCAAATTAAGTGCTTTTGTTGCATCTGATTCTTCTGCATGCCACAAATCAGAGAGCCCTACACGTCAGAAATACTCTTCCTTCGTCTCGTAACACTAGTACCGTGTCCTGCCATATTACCGTTATCGGGTCGCGATCTGCCGTCAAGCAATCTACCTCAACGTCATTACGACATCATATGTAGACCACGTGCATAGGAATGCCACAAATCGGTTAAAGGTACATGCTTACGTGTCACGAACGTTTCTATCAGTCCTAACGCTTTGACAAGCGAACTGCTCACGAAATGCGACTAAGCATGCTCCGGATTCCGGAAGTGTCTTCCAAAGCTGAGACTGCCGACTCCCGATGTCATCCGGTGCGGGGATGTCGTTAAGCGGTAGAAGATGGATGGGTAATGAAGTTGGTTTCGTTTAACTGTTCATGTTTATCCAATTTGAGTAAATCCTATGATAATTGTTATAAGTTTTGGATTGTCCGACAATTGTCTGAAAGTAATAACTTTACAACATCTGTCAATCTCTAACAATTGAAAAGTACTACCACAAACTAAATTATGAGAATTGTAATATGTGTAACGTGAATGGACCTAGGACATCAATCAGCTCTAGCCTCCAGTCAGGAGTTATTCCATCCTGAAATACTGACTGATTGTGTTTATTAAAGTCGCTGTAAACAGTTTTCCATTGATGACAGGGTGTGTCTTCTTAACGTTGGAGTAAAAGCCAAAGTGAGACAGGTCTCACACGTTTAGCTCACGAGGACTCATCATGAGCACGGTTACGGTCAAATCATGAAACAAAATCAGGGTGAATTTGATATCCGAACTCACAATTATAGATTTCTGGTAAGTCCTCATTCGTTTAGAATAATTTGGCAAGTCAAAATTGCCTCAGATTCTTTTAGTTAGCATTTTCCTGAGCCCCATTTAATTGAGTTTTCCTTTTGTTGGTATATATATTAAAATAAGAAAACATATGTTTGGTACTAAATGAAACTCTGCTATAATTAACCTGCTCATCCAACGCTGAAGTTAAATGTTCGTTTTTTCTTCTTCTTCTTAAATGTTACCAAGGCCAAGTGTGACGTGACGATTCAAGGCGCAGTAATTCGCTTTGCAAAGTTGCGCCCCTTTGTTGAGTCCGAATCCGCTGGTCGCGGGTTCAAATCCTATTTTATCTCCTATTATGATTCATAACACCATTTCCGTTCTGAGAGGTGTTTAACTAAATTGCATACCATACAGAAAACTGCCATCTGAAATTGATGTAAGCAGCATTTGCTAACTGATTTATGCCTAAAACATTTTTTTAATCAAAACAGACCAGTTCCTTAGAAATATTCACTGAACAAATCTCCTAAAACATCGTTATGCATTAACATGAGGCTGGGTGGGCCAGTTGTCGAAGTTGCGGCAACTGGATGTTGGATGTTGGGTACATTTGAAACCTATGACAGTGGGTTCGAATCCCACTGCGCTCCGATTATGTTTCTTGGTTTGACAGCACCAATGCCGTGTCTGTGGGTTTCAGAAAAGTTGTAACCGCCCAAGTCGAGCGTTCCTGGGGCGGTGGGGTAGCCTAGTGGTCTGAGCGTTCGCTCGTCACGCCGAAGACCCGGGTTCGATTCCCCACATGGGTACAATGTGCGAAGCCCGTTTCTGGTGTCCCCCGCCGTGATATTGCTATAATATTGCTAATAGCGGCGTAAACCCATACTCCCTCGAGCTTTCCTCTCACTCTACGTCGTGATAAAACGGGAATATTCTTCAAAGCGGCTACAAACCTAACACGATTTTTAATACCACTACTGACCCTGAACATGTTGGTGACTTTGTGCCGTTAAGTACGTGTCCGGAAGTGGAACACCGACTACCATTTGATGGATGTTCCGCTGCAGCAAATGAGGTGTTGATGACAGAACCAGAACACCTAACACCATGTGCGGCTCTGTAGTAGATGACCCCCCCCGGGAAGACCGTTATATTTGAGCGATGGCAGTAAGTGTATTGCACCCACCGCTCCCTACCCCAATACTACCGTCATATTCTTCACATAGTCCCATCGGTTCCCGCCATCACAAGAATTCCTGGTAATCAGTACAATATAAACAAACCTCTTTGAAGGATTGAACGGTTTTCAGGGGACATAATTTCTCAAAGTTCTCGTGTTTTCGGTTTTAACGCTCTGTCCACTGTACGAGGTCGGATGAGGAAACCAAACGCTCCCTCGACCCCTTCGTGTACCGAAGTAACCAACGACAAAAACCAAGACTTTGAAATGACAGGAATCGACGTGTTCCGTAGACATTGGTGGTGATTTGCATTCAAAATTGTTTTCTTAGCTGTGACTTTTGACATGAAAGGCGCTCCTCCATTTTAATGCTTATTTATTGTCATTGTAGAAATATTACCTCCTTTAGTTGAGGGTATCGGGTGTCAGATTTAGGAAGAATTTGATATATACGTACACACAGCTCTTCGTCGCTTTGTTCTGTTTGGAAATTTATTTTTTTTTTCTTTTATGAAGGTAGATTATATAACTGTGTATATGATGGGTAACAAACGGGCTGTTGTAATGTCTCTGCTCACATGACAGGATGAAATAACTGACAATTTAATTTTTTACATTTTTGTTATATGTGCAGCATATACTTTGTGTGCAGGAGAGACAACTCGTGTTATTTATGTTGAAACTAGTACCGTTATATATTGTTACTTCATTGTTCATGAGAGGATTGGTGCAGTAATTGAGATCAATTAATTTCATCTTTATGCAAAGAATATGCATTTTGTTTGGAGCATTTGCATTTTGGAGAGATAAATTTCAGCCACTTGAAACATTAGATATTTAACATAAAGAGACAATTTTAAAGTGGTTGGACCCGTGTATAACACACTGAGGCTCAATGGGAATGGTGTCGGTACTATCGTTTTAAATAATTATTATCATGATGATTATGTTTTAAAGATTATTATTATACTAATCATCATCCTCTCGCGTGGTTATACACACCACATACCACACGTATAGATACAGACACACGCACGCACACACACACAAGTTAAGTGTGTAGTAACTATTAAAATCTATCTTAAGTGCATCTCACCAAATCTCGTTTGTTACGTTTGGTATTTTTTTTAGATAGATTATAGCCAAATGGTTTATATTTTCAGGTTCGATTTGGATACAAAACACTTGCATTAAGAGCACTGAGATAAATTCCTCTTAAGGCGTCAGTTACACATGTCGGTGTCAAACACCCGACACCTCCCACATGGTAATGGACGATACTTCCCTCGTGGCCCCCCGCAGTAAGAAGTGGACAACGACTAAATGGCAGATTTTTGACATAGCTGTACTGACAGGCTTTGCCCCGGAGGCATACTTGGTACACCTAGATCGCAGGGCATGAAGATGTGTGCACCATAAACACAGTGCGGACGTTGTCTCTGCTGATGTTAACAAGCACAGCGCCGTCTAAATGGATCTTTGTGTTAAAAGAATAGAACGTTATGGTTTAGAGAGTGAGTGAGTATGGTTTTACGCCGCTTTCAGCAATATTCCAGCAATATCACGGCGGGGGACACCAGAAATGGGTTCACACATTGTACCCATGTGGGGAATCGAACCCGGGTCTTCGGCGTGACGAGTGAACGCTTTAACCACTAGGCTACCCCACCGCCCCCATGGTTCTGGAAAAGTGAGTGCCTGTTCTTATGCCTCGGATGCCTTGAGTTTCGACCAGGCAAACCAGGGATGGTCAGCATGAGCACACTGGGCATGCATTGAGCCGTCAGAGAACCTGGGTGGCAGCGCGTAGTCTAGCGGTTAAAGCATTCGCTCGTCAGCCGAAGACACGAGTTCGATTTCCCACATGTGTAAAATGTCTGAAGTCCATTTCTGGTGTCCCCCGACGTGATATTGCCAGGATATTGCTAAAGGCGGCGTAAAACCATACTCAATCACTCACATAGTCTCCTCCTCCTCCTGAGTGCGGCGTAAATCTAAACTCACTCACTCGTCGCGTTCATGGACTATTTCTAAAGCATTGTACTATCCGCATTACTCACATGCCCTGACTGTGTACCTTTAAATCAAAGCAGTAACTAAGGACCACTTCTACGAATATGACATCTGCTTATTGTATATTTAAGTAGTTTTCGAGAAATTGGCAGTGTTACACACCCTTCGTTAGGCTGGCAAAAATGTACCAGTTGATTGGAACAATCTTACCCTCATTCTAAAGTCCTTGTTTCTGTTTATTGTTGACAAAATACATTACACAAAAACAACAAAGAAGACGACAACTTGTCAAAGCTAATAAGATCTAATAATCAAAATTGGCAATTCGTTTCAAAAACATCACCTCCGACATTCAAGTAATTACCTTATACATGTTCTTACGTGTGAACACCAGTGACTGAGTGAGTTTAGTTTTACGCCGTTTCTACAATATTCTACAGTATCACCAGATATGGGAATCGAACCCAGATTCTCAACATGACGAGCCGACTCTTTAAACATTATTTAACCTCACACCTCGAATCATCATCATCATCATCATCAACAACAACATCATCATCACCATCAACATTTTCATCATGTCAAATTCCACGGAGATAAATGAATACCACCTCGATCTTTAGAACAGTGTGTTCTCATGTTTCATTCTCAACCCCTTGAGAAGTATGCCAAGAAAGATTGTTTGTTCTTTTGAGAAATTGTTGTATTGCCAGGTGAAAATGTGTTTACTCATTGCCTAATACTGTGATTCTGTTGTATACCGGACAAAAGCCATGAGTGGGTGAATGAGTCAGTTGGGTTTACGTAGCTTTTAACCAGATTCGAGCAATATCATGGCGGGAGACACTAGAAATGGGCTTCACAGATTGTACCACTATGGGGAATGGAACCCGGGCCTTCGACGAGCGAAAGCTTTAACCACTGGGCTACCCCACCGCCCCTAAAACAGCTTTGACGTATTAGTAAACACGGTCATGTCTCCATTCATTAAAGGAATATACATGTATCATTAATAAATTGTTCAAGGAAAACGACTAGGTAAAATTCAAGGCGAGATTGATATTATCTGACAACATTCATGTTCTACACAGAGATCGTTTATATCTACTTAGGTTTGCAAAGCAAATCGACTTTTGTAAGATAATTTCCTTGTTTTCAATATAATTAGATAAAGACTTTTTACATTTTCAACCTTAACAGATTAGGTTTAAAAAACTTTGACAACACGCTACCCCGATTCGGCTCGATAATGAACTTTTTTCTCTCTCCTTAACATTTGCAATCGCGTGGATTACACCATAATTGATGACAAATCTAAATAGACTTTGTTCCTCGGCACTAATTACATAGAAGACAGGCTCAGGGGATACAAAGCGAAGGTTATAATCTGTTGAACGTTAGAAGGAATCTGTTTCTTACTCTATCAAGGACAAGCTTGTAGATTCCCTCAGCGCTTATTACCTACAGAAAATCGCCGCCAACGTTCAACACGCATAATTCAAGATGACAGGCCGTTTATCGCCTGGTCTGTGTATCGGTTTTCGGCTCCTACGGAATAATTTCGTTTCGCACCTCGTTCCCCAAACATGATAGTTAATCACAATTACCGTAAAGGAATTCGGAAACGAACCGAAACGAGTCCAACCACGTCGCTGAATCGCCCATTGTCGTTCATTCATTTCGACTAATTGACAGGTAACGAGAGTATTTGGCAGAGAACGAGATTATGTGAAAAACGAGGCTCTGACGTAACGACGGCGTAGGGTCGTGGACGGATTAAAGGTGTTAAATTGACGCCTTCGAAGCATGAGCGCTCAGGGTTCGGAGGGAGCCATTTTTCACTAAGATAAATGCATGTCCATGGTGATTGTGGTGAAGCGCTCAGCATTACCTTAATGACAAGCGGGATAAAATATTTATGAAATTCTGTAACGGTTTCGGATATACAGACGATTCCCTTTCCGAGTCAGTCCCTTAATTCGCATTATCGTAACAGCTCTGTCAGGCCATACGTGTGGTTGAATCCCATGGGAGTACGTTGTGTTCAAACCGAGGATTCAATTGACTAAAAACTTCAGCAAAAGCATCGTGCGCTTCGGAACTAATGCCAATTTGTCATTGAGCATAAATCGCATTAGTGTCATCTCGGCGTTCATTTGAAATACTTCACAAATTAGCGTAAAAATTGGGATAATTTAAAAGCCAGCTTCAAACCGACTATCTGTCACAAGATAATGGAACTAAAAAAAGTGTTCTGAGGATGACGAGTGCTCCAAACTCGCTCTCCGAATGTGTTTGGGTCCGACGGAAACCCTTACACTCGGCAAACCCAGCCATTTCCTGTCGGTTCCGTTTAAAGCCTGCAAGTTTTCAGTCACCGGCTACCTGCATTTAGAACCAAAATTGAATTTAACCGGTGGCAGTTGCAACGTTTGAAAGTGGCACGTTCGTTCGGTTATCTCCCTTGACAATCATTGAAAAAAACCTCCCGTTTCTTTCTCTTTTATTCATTTGATTAGTTCCCTTCACAGCATTCTCTTTTTAACCATCCGGGATATTTATCGGCATTAAACAGCTGCTGGAGTAACCTCCCCTGACAGACCGTTAAACGGCGCACATGAGACTTAAATGTTAGTTGACACGAAAAGAAATCGAACTAAAATTGTCCATAGCTTAATGTCATTTACGAGACAAAAAGCCTGTTTTCTGCCTGAAAGAGTCATTGCGAAAGCAACCGTAAAAAATTGTTCTTAAAATGACGGTGTCTTCGACAATAGATAAAACCACAAGTCTGAATTACGACATGTTCGTTTAAGAGGGCCGTGACGTGTTTGTTAAACCACTCGTTTATGTTTGAAAAGGAGAAGGTTTCAGTACATAAAAGAAAACCGTAACGCCGCTGAAGTAATAGCTACGTTGCCTACGACAGATTAACGCCTCACCCACAGAGGAACCGATTCATGAATATCACACAGTACAGTGAAAGCCTAGGTACTCGTGATGATAAGAAAATATTAATATACAAGCCAATTGTATTAAGGCGATTTGACAAAGATAAACTAAGTAAGCAATGGGTTCTAACTAAGCAATGAGCTCAAGGTAAGGGGTGAGCTCCAAGTAAGCAGTAAGCTCTAAGTAAGCAATAAGCTCCAAGTAAGCAGTGACGTCTAAGTAAGCAATGAGTTCTAGTAAGCAGTGACGTCTAAGTAAGCAATGGGCTCTAGTAAGCGATGAGATTCTAACGGTAAGCAATGAGTTGTTAGTACCTACACCGAAACGTAAGCCATCAAAGAGCTAACTTCTAAGTCAGCAATAAAAAGTCTAAGTCAGCAATAAGTTCAGTGACGTCTAAGTCAGCAATAAGCTCTAAGTCTAAGCAATAAGCTCAAGGTAAGGGGTGAGCTCAAAGTCAGCAATAAGCTCAAGGTCAGGGGCCTAAGTGGTGAGCTCTAAGTCAGCAATAAGCTCAAGGTAATAAGTTCAAGGTAAGGTGAGCTCTAAGTCAGCAATAAGTTCAAGGTAAGGGGTGAGCTCTAAGTCAGCAATAAGCTCAAGGTAAGGGGTGAGCTCTAAGTCAGCAATAAGCTCACAAGGTGAGCTCTAAGTCAGCAATAAGCTCAAGGTAAGGTAAGGGAAAGGAGTGAGCTCTAAGTAAGCAATGGGTTCAGTTCAGGTAAAGGGTCGAGCTCTAAGTCAGCAATAAGCTCAAGGTAAGGGTGAGCTCTAAGTCAGCAATAAGCTCAAGGTAAGGGTGAGCTCTAAGTCAGCAATAAGCTCAAGGTAAGGGGTGAGCTCTCTAAGTCAGCAATAAGCTCAAGGGTAAGGGGTGCGCTCTAAGTCAGCAATAAGCTCAAGGTAAGGTGCGTCAGCAATAAGTTCAAGGTAAGGGTGAGCTCTAAGTCAGCAATAAGGCAAGGTAGGGTGAGCTCTAAAGCAATAAGCAATAAGCTCAAGGTAAGGGGGTAAGAGCTGAATAAGCTCTAAGCTCTAAAGCAATAAGCTCAAGGTAAGGGGTGAGCTCTAAGTCAGCAATAAGCCTCAAGGTAAGGGTGAGCTACGCTAAGTCAGCAATAAGCTCAAAGGTAAGGTAGGGGTGAGCTCTAAGTCAGCAATAAGCTCAAGGTAAAGTCTAAGTCAGCAATAAGCAATAAGCTCAAGGTAAGGGGTGCGCTCTAAGTCAGCAATAAGCTCAAGGTAAGGGGTGCGCTCTAAGTCAGCAATAAGCTCAAGGTAAAAGGTAAGCTCAAAGTCAGCAATAAGCTCAAGGTAAGGGGTGCGCCTAAGTCAGCAATAAGCTCAAGGTAAGGGGTGCGCTCTAAGTCAAGCAATAAGCTCAAGGTAAGGGGGTTCTAAGTCAGCAATAAGCTCAAGGTAAGGGTGCGCTCTAAGTCAGCAATAAGCTCAAGGTAAGGGGTACGCTCTAAGTCAGCAATAAGCTCAAGGTAGGTACTCGTGATGATAAGAAAATATTAATATACAAGCCAATTGTATTAAGGCGATTTGACAAAGATAAACTAAGTAAGCAATGGGTTCTAACTAAGCAATGAGCTCAAGGTAAGGGGTGAGCTCCAAGTAAGCAGTAAGCTCTAAATAAGCAGTAAGCTCCAAGTAAGCAGTGACGTCTAAGTAAGCAATGGGTTCTAGTAAGCAGTGACGTCTAAGTAAGCAATGGGCTCTAGTAAGCAATGAGCTCTAAGTAAACAATGAGTTCTAAATAAGCAGTGAGCTCAAAGTCAGCAATAAGTTCAAGGTAAGGGTTGAGCTCTAAGTCAGCAATAAGCTCAAGGTAAGGGGTGAGCTCTAAGTCAGCAATAAGCTCAAGGTAAGGGGTGAGCTCTAAGTCAGCAATAAGCTCAAGGTAAGGGGTGAGCTCTAAGTCAGCAATAAGCTCAAGGTAAGGGGTGAGCTCTAAGTCAGCAATAAGCTCAAGGTAAGGGGTGCTCTAAGTCAGCAATAAGTCAGCAATAAGCTCAAGGGTAAGGTGCGCTCTAAGTCAGCAATAAGCTCAAGGTAAGGGTGCGCTCTAAGTCAGCAATAAGCTCAAGGTAAGGGGTGCTCTAAGCTCAAGGTAAGCTCAGTCAGCAATAAGCTCAAGGTAAGGGGTGAGCTCTAAGTCAGCAATAAGCTCAAGGTAAGGGGTGAGCTCTAAGTCAGCAATAAGCTCAAGGTAAGGGGTGAGCTCTAAGTCAGCAATAAGCTCAAGGTAAGGGTGCGCTCAAAGTCAGCAATAAGCTCAAGGTAAGGGGTGAGCTCTAAGTCAGCAATAAGCTCAAGGTAAGGGGTGAGCTCTAAGTCAGCAATAAGCTCAAGGTAAGTGGGTGTCAGCAATCTCAAGGTAAGTGTGAGCAATAAGTCTCAATAAGCTCAAGGTAAGGGGTGAGCTCAAAGTCAGCAATAAGCTCAAGGTAAGGGGTGAGCTCTAAGTCAGCAATAAGCTCAAGGTAAGGGGGTGAGCTCTAAGTCAGCAAGGTAAGCTCTCAAGGTACGCTCAAGGGGTGCGCTCTAAGTCAGCAATAAGCTCAAGGTAAGGGGTGCGCTCTAAGTCAGCAATAAGCTCAAGGTAAGGGGTGCGCTCTAAGTCAGCAATAAGCTCAAGGTAAGGGGTGAGCTCTAAGTCAGCAATAAGCTCAAGGTAAGGGGTGAGCTCTAAGTCAGCAATAAGTCAAGGCAGGCTAAGCTCAAGGTAAGGTAAGGGTGAGCTCTAAGTCAGCAATAAGCTCAAGGTAAGGGGTGAGCTCTAAGTCAGCAATGAGCTCTAAGTCAGCAATAAGCTCAAGGTAAGAGGTGAGCTCTAAGTCAGCAATAAGCTCAAGGTAAGGGGTGAGCTCTAAGTCAGCAATAAGCTCAAGGTAAGGGGTGAGCTCTAAGTCAGCAATAAGCTCAAGGTAAGGGGTGAGCTCTAAGTCAGCAATAAGCTCAGGTGAGCTCTAAGTCAGCAATAAGCTCAAGGTAAGGGGTGAGCTCTAAGTCAGCAATAAGCTCAAGGTAAGGTGAACTCTAAGTCAGCAATAAGCTCAAGGTAAGGGTGAGCTCTAAGTAAGCATACGATATACGTAAGCAGCGTTAACTAAGGTCAACAAGAGAATGGCCACAAGCTAATAGGGTAACAAATACTGGCAGTGACAAATCAGTACAACTATACAAATAACCCGATCTAAATACATTTAGGATATTAAATCTAACACAGGTATAAAATTTCAGCGACTTCTCTTGAACTAAAATGAAATGAAAAATACACATGTATACCATTCCGATGTAGTGCATCTATGTACTTTGAGTTTGTTTGTGGGGCGGTGGGGTTTGTTAAACGCTCGCATCAGACCCTGTTCGGCCACATGGGCACAATGAAGCCCATTTCTGGTGTCCCCGCCGATATTCTGGTTAAAGCGGTTATAAACTCAGTCAGTCAGAGTTTGTTTTTGTTTGTTTGTTTGTTAAATGCCGCATCAGCTGTTGCCACATCAAAACCTTCCGTTGACAATCATTGAAAACCTCGTTTCTTTCTCTTTTTTTGATTTGATTAGTTCCCTTCACAGCATTCTCTTTTTAACCATCCGGGATATTTATCGGCATTAAACAGCTGCTGGAGTAACCTCCCCTGACAGACCGTTAAACGGCGCACATGAGACTTAAATGTTAGTTGACACGAAAAGAAATCGAACTAAAATTGTCCGATCTACACAATTGGGATACGTTGACATGAGTCAACAAAGTCAGCAAGCCTGACCACCTGATCCCGTTAGTCGCCCCTTACGTCAAGCATTGGTTGCTGAGGGGCGACTGGGTAGCCTAACGGTTAAAGCGTCCGCGTCAAGGTTTGAATTCCTACATGGGTACAATGTGTGCAGCCCATTTCTGGAGTACCCCGCTGTGATATTGCTAGAATATTGCTGAAAGCGGCGTAAAATCATATTCGGTTGCTGAAGACCAAATCCTCACGGGTCTTTTACTTTAAGAACATGTGTAATATAGAACGAAGGCCCAAGTGGTTATTCATTTACAGTCTTAACTGTAAGTAAAACCCCAAATTGAATTAAACATTTGATATGCATAAGATGTAAAAGTACAAATGGGCGCTACCGCAATCTGGGCCTAATCAGTTAATGATGCAGTTACTCTCAAACGGGGAAACGATTACCACATTATAAACAGCATATCAGACAGTAATTTAGAAAAGCTCGACAATAAAAATTACATTACTACCACCCCCAATTTCATTCGAGGAAGTTTGTCTGATATTAGGATCTCAGGATATCCCTAGCCTGCTTGGAACTGTGTCTCAACTATTCAGCTGTATGTTCGAGAAAAGTCAGATATGGTACCGGTCTGAGACACTAATCCCTTTGGGCAGTGGGGTAGCCTAGTGGTTAAAGCGTTCGCTCGTCACGCGAGGAGTGAGTGAGTATGATTTTACGCCACTTTTAACAATATTCCCGTAATATCACTGACTGGCTTCAGCACATTGAACCAAGGTTCCGACGCCCACATAAATTTGCCATACCTTCGACGGCTTGGCAACTAGTGCCTTCACATTTGGCCTCGTTAGGTTGTACGTTTCAATCAAAACACGTAAATTAAACTAAGCTGAGTGAGTGAGTGAGTTTGGTTTTACGCCGCTTTTAGCAATATTCCAGCAACATCACGGCGGGGGACACCAGAAATGGGCTTCACACAATGTACCCATGTGGGGATTCGAACCCGGGTCATCGGCGTGACGAGCCAACGCTTTAACCATTAGGCTACCCCCTCGCCCTAATCTAAGATGAACCCAGATGAGATTTGAAGCGTCATTCCCTACGTCTCCATTGCCGTCGGGACGATGGGGTGGCCAAGCGGATAAAGCGATGAAGCCCTGAGTTCGATTCCCCACATGGGCACAATGTGTGAAGACCATTTCTGGTGTCCTCCACCGTGATATTGCCAAAAGCCACGTGCAACCAAACTCACTCGCTCACTCAATTACCGTCAACCTCTTCCACGTTCAATACCTGTATCCACTTGCGAGTGAGTGAGTTTAGATTTACGCCGCACTCAGCTATATTCCAGCTATATGGCGGCGGTCTGTAAATAATCGAGTCTGGACCAGACAATCCAGTGATCAATAGCTTGGGCATCGATCTACGCAACTGGGATACGATGACATATGTCAACCAAGTCAGCGAGCCTGACCGCCCGATCCCGTTAGTCGCCGTATCCACATGCGAGGTGTTCATACCTTATATCAAGTTCACCTTATATCAAGTTCATACCAATATGTCAGTACAATGTATATTGTTAGTGAGGAACTGCATTTCATCACCACACGCCACACGATACAGCTGTTAATCAGTCTAGAGCGATGTCAGGCATTGGGAACGTAACCCCCAAACTTGATTTGACTGAGGCTTTGACACAAAGGACTGTGGTGAGTGCTTTTGGATTTGGTGACTAGCTGTCCGCGGGGCGAGCTCGGCCAGAAAGATGATGAAATAGTTATAAATCACACTCACTCGTCACACCTAAACCTCATGTTAGGTTTGAGTGGAACCAATATTGATGGGCATCAGCATGACATGTCTAGACCTTTGTTATAGGCGACTTGAAGCCCCACCTGCTCCTTGGTGTGTGGACATGATCTGTCACTTTGTTCGGTTGATCCTTCAAAGCATCTTGTGCTGGGAGGAGGCGGTCACCACACACGCACGCGCACACAGTGTTTGCTCATTTATGGCGCCCATCACTGAACCATTTTTCCCCTTCGTTCAATCATGGAGCCCATTTCGTCATTCACAAACGCCCTTTATTTAGCAATGGAACTTAAGTCATTTTTTTTCTCTTTTATTAAATCATGTACGCCCTTTGCTCATTCATGGACGTCCGTCATTCAACCATTTTCTTTTCCTTTATTCAGTCATCGAGCCTATTTCGTCATTCACAAACGCTCTCTATTTAGCAAATGGTAAATATTATATTTTATTTTATTGAATAACGGACGCCCTTTGCTTATTCATGGACGCTCGTCATTCAACCATTTTTGCTTTTATTAAATCGTGGACGCCCTTAAGTCATTCATAGGCATCCTCATTTAGCAATGGAAATCCATTGTTGAATTTCTTTTCATTAATATTCAGTGATGGACATCTTTTATTCAATCACATACGCCTGTCATTTGACAAAGGGGTGAGGGGTTCTTCAGCCACAGCCAGACCCATTATCTTCCACCATACATGACCAATAGATGCTACGTGGACAACCTGTATCATCTGTCCTGGTATAAGTGTTCGACAAGAACCCAATCAACAACAGCCAGTCCTTAACAGTGCAGGGAGTCTGGCATCCCGATCGTCTCCTCATTACCTTCAAATGAGCATTGTAAATCTCTCCACCCTTGTCGTAATTGACCACCACTTACCAACGGTCAGCAGATTTACAGCGGTCATTAGAGATGCCCTTGGTTCCCTCTCGGGGTGTCTACAACTCACTTTACCTACATATCACCATGTCTGCTCTGTGACAGTAACCTTGTAACGGTGAGAGAATGAGTCTAGTTTTACGCCGCTTTTAGCAATATTCCAGCAATATCACGGCGGGGGACACCAGAAATTGGCTTCACACATTGTACCCTTGTGGGGAATCGAACCCGGGTCTTCGGCGTGACGAGCAAACGCTTTAACCACTAGGTTTAAGTCTGGTCCAGACTTGATTGTTTACAGACCGCCGCCATATAGCTGTAATATTGCCGAGTGCAGCGTTATACAAAAGACAAACAACCAACAATCATAATGACAGTTTCTGGGTAAATAAGTGAATCAATCCAGGACAACTGCGCTATTGTATTTGCGGGTTCACTAGGAGGGTCAGAAAGCAAAGCTTGCCCCAATCGTGTTGATTGGAACTGAGTTAATTTGAAACACTGAACCATCACCCAAGAGCCGAAAATTATACAATTACTTCCGACTAATTTTGCCCGAGAACCAGAGGAAGAGTCGCTAAAAAATAATTCATTTAACGACTTGCGTTTCTTCATTCAAAACTTTTTAACTAAGACATTATTTCGCAATTTTCACTTTCCAACGACGGGCAAACATCAGTCTTCTTACGCTAAGAAGTAAACGTTTTAAAGGAGTAGTCGTTAAAAAATTTAGACTTCATATTTTGAGACATCTCGACAAAGGCATAAGTTTACATCCACGTGTCCTACTCGTATATATACCTGTACATAAATCCTCTAATGCTGCAGAACAGATATAACACCGCCATGCCTTTCATGCTGCCATAAATTCAGACCACCAATGCAATTTGTTGTTGGTATCCATCAAATCTGTCTTCAAGAGGACGCACATCCAAATACCAGCATTGATAGCCCCCGTCATAAAAGAGGGATAAAATCAATTGGTTGTTAATTAAAACGACTGCTGATGGCCTGGTTGTAAGCTTTTAAACGCCCCACTCGGCTTCAAACAAACGTCATAAATATTAAAGGATCTTCCTGATGGACAGAGACGCCATTGAGGCTTAATGTGCTGTTGGCGATAGGAGTTGCCTTGTTGAGAATCCCCTGTTGAGGGCAGGTGGAATCACAAAGACAATATTATCAGTTTCTGGTCTTGGGTTTAATGTATTGCTTCAAGGAACAGCTCGAAATGTGGACTCAACACCATCTAACATTTCATTGTGTTCTCCATTTTCAGGCCATGATTCCATGATGTTCATATTCAAAGATGAACATAGCTTGGAAACAATATTCAGACTGGAACATAATTTAAAGGTTTAAGCAGATAAAACACATCCCCGAACATGAAGGTGATAGTTAGCAGCATCGTCCATAGTAGCAATGGTCCAACAATAACATTGAATTCATGTTACATTATTTAAACCATGAGGACAATTTGGTCATGCGATGAAAACAAAATATACATTCCATATGGTAATAGCGTCAATGTTGTAGGAATACTTGATTTGTTAACAATGTTTAAACAATAACAATTTGGTAACTGATAAAACAGAAGGTACATTCGATATGGTAATAACGTTCAAAGTCATAATAATATCTGACGTGGTAACAGTATTCAAACAATAACAATTTGGTAACTGATAAAATAAAAGTATATTATGTATATTCAATAATGTTCAAAGCTATGAGAGTATCTAATGTGGTAACAATATTCAAACAATAACAATTTGGCAACACTGATAAAACAAAAAGGTACATTCGATATGTCAATAACGTTTAACGCTATAGGAATACCTGACGTGGTAACAATAGTCAAACAATAACAATTTGGTAACACTGATAAAACAAAAAGGTACATTCGATATGTCAATAACGTTTAACGCTATAGGAATACCTGACGTGGTAACAATGTCAAACAATAACAATTTGGTAACACTGATAAAACAAAAAGGTACATTCAATAGGTCAATAACGTTTAACGCTATAGGAATACCTGACGTGGTAACAATGTCAAACAATAACAATTTGTTGATAACCTTTAAATGGTAAAATGTTTAACCTTTAAATGGTGAATATCATCGCATTGGTATCATGAATCTTCTTTGTCAAAGAATGTAAACATCAATATTGCAATTACCTGTGTCAGCATTTTCTCAACTTACCGAATACATGATGTTGAAATAACATAGTTATGTACATTTATTAGCAATACGTGCCAAATATAAAAGGGGAAACTTAGGAAATCGATAAAATCACAAATTGCTCATAAGATAGCCTTTACGGAACAGGGCCCGACAAGCTTCTCACTGGGTGGTTTTACTCCCACCTTCTGGTGCGAGGTCCTCATAGCTTTTACTATAAAACGGGCATAAACGTACCAGTGCTTTAATTTATTGCATTACTATGTGCAGAACAATTACCCTTAACACCGGTCAACAGAATGTTTAAGTCAACTCCCTTGTGATCTGCGTGAACTAATTACCTTTAACACCGGTCACTGCAGAGGATTGAGTATGTGAAATGATTGGACTTCAGTAACGAATGCGTGAAGCATTCATCATTAGCCATGGTCAAGCGAATTTCTAGTTCATCGTCAGCGTGTTAAATTTCAAAGTTTTGCCAACAAGTTGGTATTGCATTACGATGCTGAACATGCTAACATCTGCTCTTTTGCAATTTATTCAATGCTTTTGGGTGGTGAGTTATAAAAAATAACCTATAGGGAGCCTATATTTATTTAATCACGTCATGATAAATTATAGGATATTTATATAGTGCACATATCCACGCAACCAGTACATGCTCAAGGCGCTGGTAAATGTCATAATGCTAAAAGGCAATTTGAAAATTCCTCATTGTCTGTGGACCTTATATGACTATTTTGTAAGATATTCGGATAAGAAATATGGGACGGGAAAAGAAAGCGTTATGCATCAGATGACCCTAAAACCATCAAAGAAATTACTATTATTTCAGCTATTGTAAATATAAGGACCTTATATGGTTATTTTGTAAGATAGTCGACATAAGAAAATTAAATAAGGGACGGGTAAAGAAAGCATTATGCATCAGATGACCCTAAAACCATCAACGAAATTATGCATTATTTCAGCTATTGTAAACATAAAACATCAACGCCAGAAAATAACCAGTCTCAATTATCTGTCGAAAATGATTCCACTGGTCGTAAAAGGGAAAATAGTGTTGAAACATATATGAATAGATAAGTGAAAATCAGCACAACGCCATGTGTTGGCGAGAAGGCTATTCTTGTCCCGTCCTACCGGCAGGGCCCGCCACTGTCTGCATTGTTAGTGAACGCTATTGTTTGTTTGTTACATTGCGCCACACAGCAGTACTCGTGCAACTCGTGCCTGTAAACAATCGATCTTGTCCTATCAAGCGACATGATGGCACATTTAATTGTATTTTCTAAACTAAATGTACATGTTAACTTTGAATTACGTCTCCTGCGTACAAATAGAGATATTCAGTTGCGTACCAGTGAAAGGATATGTTCGTTTTGTATCATCTTCACATTAAGGAATAATATAAAGCATGCTAGCAAAAATTAATCATATGACGTACCGACCATTCAATATGTTTCAAAACAAACAGGGAACGGTTTTCTTTTATTGGAGATTGATCTTGAGGACAAATGTGCATCATAACAACCCCAACTATCACCCGGTCAACTACCACCAACAAACGTTTGGCCTCCGTGTCTTCTTCTTTACTTCAACCATCGCTTTAGTAGTCCTGACCTGCCTGAAAGTAAAACCTCACTGTGCAAAACGTCCCCAGCAATGACATACCTAGCCACTTTGGGGACAAAATTACCTTCCTTTTTTTTGTTGCTAAATTAGGTGTTATTCTATTGATGCTTCAGGCCCACATTGGCAGCAAATTTCTGGAAATACCCAAACTGGGATTATATTTTCTTTATCGGTGCTGATATAGTTGCTAACGTCAGAGTTATTTCAAGAAATGACGTGTATTTTTCGTTGATAACTGGACCAAGGCAGAGAGTAAGGATTTGATGCTATTTTTATCGATATTGTATTTAAGGCACATTAATATTCAATGTTAAAATAAATATGAATTTAGGACCATAAGAATCTGAAAAGAAATCCCAAATTTGGACAAAATGAAGAGTTTTTCCATTTGTCTTTTAAGGGCACCTAGTTTGGAATTCTTTGTGAATCCCTAAAAATGGGATACAATGACAGGATGTATATTAGAAAACATAGCCCGTCCACCATGTTCCACCATGGCCAATAGTCGTATCAGTGTCACTTTCTGCAAGAGTATCTAACAACCTGAGATACTAACAGTTCCACGTGTATTTTAGTGGACAATAAAAATGAAAACATGAATTGAAAGCAACACTTTGCCTATTATCGGTAACGCTATAGCCTTTTTACAGGAGTTTGGTTTAGGGAACTTCCGTAAGGGTTTACATGGCTTGAAATTAACATGACAAGCCACCAATTGACATGTCCAGTATACTTATCAATTTGGCTAAAGTAAATAAAGAAATCACCATACAGATAATGCTTTTGTCAAATCATCACGCTGCGAGGTCCGCCTCGCTGTACACTGTCGCGTTTACAAAATTTCATCAATGGAAATACGAGTTACCGGAAGGTCACAGGCGAGTGATCTTGGACAAAGGGAGATAAATGTATTTACCTGCGCGAGCCGAGAAATTACAAAGTAGGTGGCGCTAATCACAGGCACTCACAGAAGGGAGATACATTGCGACGGTAAACTTTATCACATAATGATGCCGTTGACTGATGATACTGTGTTATTAGTGCATCATTTGTGATCTATTAGCCGAGGCGGAGTGAGATGGTATTCAGGGGCGTACCCTCCTTAATTTTCGCGTCGACTAGTCTGGCCCGATCGACGGGAGCAGTCATTGTACGAAACCACCCAAAATGGGATCGCGGTCTTTGAACGTCAACGTTACTCTAGCGCTTTAACGAATAGGTTCACTGGAAACATCACAGCTGAGTTTTCCATCTTTTGAAGGCAGGACAAAAAAACTTCTTAAAAGTGTCTTTTTATAAGATTTATAGCTCGAGGATTTTATCATGTTTTAAAGTCCTTTCATTTTGTGAAAAGGGGACCTACTTTACCGTAGCCTTTACTGCATGTCTTGAACTCAGTAATAAAAGCGGGATATAATTTGCATAGTAAATTTGTGAAATATCATTTTTCATCCCGTCAAAACATTAAGGACCCCCGTGCCCTGGAAAGCTACGCATAAATCTTCTGAGGTAGTTAAATTTTGGTGGATTCGCCCTTGGTTGCAAGTGACGATATTTGGATTGATTTATACAATATATGATACCACATAACACATTAAGAGTAGGCTTTGAAGACGTTGTAATACTCCTATTGATACTCCCATCGAAGACGTTAAATATGCCTTGTCTGATTTGTACATTACGTAAGCGTTGTGACCAAGCTGATCATTGATATTTTATATTTCTGTATTTGTGTAATTTTGTGTGACAAGGAATTCAGCGTTTATTGTGATAAAAGTTCCTGTGTGTAAAACGATTATGAATATTTTGATTGATTTGCATTTTAGAAATTGATGAATGATAAGAAATATATGATATGAATAAAGAACTTGTCATCCATAAAGGATCATATCTTTCTAATGTTTATTTTACAATATCATCAAATGTGTTTTAAAGTAAATTGCTACTTCCAGTCGATTAATCTTGAAATTGTCGCCAACAAAAACAATTAGCTCTGTTGACTTGAAATAACTGTGTGTCTGGGTACGTGAGTGGAATAAGTTCTGCGAATAAACATTTCCTTTCCGACGGCTTTAATGCCGTTTTAAATTACCAAACGCCAGTAATAAACAGCATATCAGAACATCAAAATAAACATGACTGGGTATTTGACCTTGTGAATAATTAAAAAACCGAGCAATCTTTAATTCTTTATCGTGTAATACGTCTCACGTGACGGGTATTACCGCCGACACCAAAGCGACTGTAGTCATACATATGAGCAATAAACAACAACGGAAAAAGTTAGCGCGGTAATGTTGTGAAGGGGGCATCGAATTTTAACGCGCATCGCCTGAAACCTTTTAATTTCAGAGCGGTAATACAAATACGATCTGCAGTATGTCTGAAAGGTGTCTGTTTAGAGTCGGTTTATTAAATTACATAACGCGCAGTGGTATGTGGCTATAAATTTGGCATAAGTCCTTAGTGTGGTTCCACTGCCGAAACACTCAAAGCGATGCTAGGACTCTGATTCCGCGGTCACTGAAATGTATGTTCCGTTTGAGCGCCGATCCGTTATTATGTTGATAGTTATGGAAACAACAAACAGCGGCTGTATCAAACAAGTAGGTTATCGATCTCCCCATCGATCTAACCACGCCGTTAATGACCCATGTGGGCTTACAAGTCAAATACATCAGGGGGTCAAGCGGTATTTTTGGATCGTTGGAATTCTTGGTGTGTTTAGACTACAGGCTATTGGTCTTGAAACAATTGGATGACCGTTTGATTAGAATCGCTGTCTGCGCGTGCACAGTCACGTGGCTTAAGAATTGCGAGCGTTATGCCAGGTCACTTTGAATTGGCCGTCTTGGGGTATTTTAATTGAGGAAATATTTCTGTGTAGGGATTAGGGTAGACGAATAGAATGCGTCGTGTCTTGTTATTTCAATGTTATTCAGATCAGATAATTTTGATGTGTTGGTTTTAACGGCTCAGCTATATACAACAAAGACACGTTGAAATAAACGATACAGTTTTTAATGGCTGTGTCCGAAACAAATTATTCTAGTTAAAGTTTGAAATCTGTTGTTATCAAACTGTAAGCCAGTTTTACATATAAATATATTCCATAAAAACTTTTGAAACGAAAGTTTGTGCATCGTCTAAAACATTAAAAATAAAACATAGACAAGTAAATCTATATGACAATATTCAGTGTATTATCTAAAATAGTTATAAACTATAGAAAGATATACATGCTTTATAGATATGAGCACCAAAATACTATACTAGTTTTAATGCTAACTTATTAAATAATGCTAAATCGCCACTACATAACCGAATCAACGAAGGAACACATTAATATACACAGAGAGGGACACACACACACACGCACACGCATACACACACACACACCACAGAGAGAGAGTGAGAGACCCCTATCTTGATATGTGAATGTAAATATCGCTTAAAAGAATATAAAGACTGAGGCGATAATTTGCACGTATGCGTATATGCAGTTTCCAGCCTTTTTAACAGCTCTTTTAAAAAAAATCTCCTCAAAGCGTAAGCGTACATAATCGTTAACAACTTACATGCAATGATTCGAAACAAACTTTAAAATGTGTTATTGATAAAATCAAACTTAAGTTTTCATCTAAGTTTAATGGTAATGCAGTAAAGATTTCACTATTCGTTAAGTTCACGCCTTATGTGTGAATTTCAAAGCTTTTATTTTTTCACATCTTGTTAAGTTTGTTTGATGTTTAATCGTAAAGATGTTTCAAGATAAAATTGGTCCCCTCTTCCTGCAATTCTGTTATCGTGAATAAATGAAACACCTCAAAAAGTCTGTATATATCTGTGAATATTTTCATAAATTGACAGTTTTACAGTTTTCGAATAGTTTAATCCGAATAAGTTCATATTTATGCATGGGTCAAATTTAATTGTGCAAAGATCTGATGCTGCCGATTTTTCTACTCAAGACCAACATACAACCGCGTTCAATCTTCCAGAAACGTCCTTTTGAAAATAACTGTTACACAAAATAACAGGGTTTTTTCCATGAAAACTTTACTTATTTTATTCATTAGGGTTTAACCTACAATGTTATTTTATACATCATTTGAGGTAATTTACGTCAAAATATTATCCTAAATATTGAAAATATGACAATAGAATACAATATTACACAATTTTATCTACATTTGATTATGTCGTTAATATCTATAAATGCTTGCCAATCAAATATCAAAGACCGTACAAATAAAACTTATGATATGGCAAATATCTAGTTGATTTAGTTATCGAAAGAAAAACAATGCTTTGGTATATGATCTGAAATCGTGGATTTATTATTTTTATATATCACAAAGCTATTCTAAGGAGATAGTTTGTGAATGACAACATCGTGATTCTGTCTCTCTTGGCATTAATAATGTACATGCGCAGTCACTCCGGGAAAGAGCATGCGCGCGCATGGTGCTTTGGCGTGAAGCGAAACAGGTCTGCCTCTCGAAGTGACAGATGATACGAATATGATCACAATATCCATTCTTTTTCTGTAGTTTCGTGAGAGAATATGACGTGTCACTGGTGTAATGTCAATTCGGTTCACTTCCTTCGCCATTTACCCCACGTAGTAATTTACACCTAATTACATCTCGTGGTTTTGGCACATTTAAAAAAATACCTCCATGTCTTACAAACAAAACGAGTCTTTGACGAAATCGACATAGGTCACGTGTCATGTTAAGCTGATGTGTCAAAGTGTTTGCTTGTTGAATCGATTGCCAAGACAGGTCATTCAGATTGTTGATTTCATAGTGGGAAGAATGACAGCTTAATTCATGAATGAAACTCTTAACGCCGTACTTTAAAACAGATGATTAAACAAATAAGAATTGCATTTTCGTGACTCTTAAATGTCTCATGAAAAGTTTTTAATAGTATCATACCAGTGTGGAGATGTTGTTGGAGTTTAAGCCACGAATAAAAATAATACAATTAATTCTTTTTTTCACCTTTTTATGATACAAAATTATAAATAAACATTCCACAAGGCTGGTCAAATACATCTGCCAAGATCATTGTTTAAGCAGAGCCCCCCAAATATTGTTGGGAAATAAGAGCTAAACTCATAGCGATCGACGTACCCATGAACTCTTATAATGGCGCATCGAACAGTTTTATACTGCGCACACTTGAGCACTGATTCAGGGCAATTTGAAACAACAAGCAAACATAGTCTTTCTTTTTTTAAGGTGATATATTAATTTTTAAAAGTGTTATCATCAAAATATAAATAATGGTTTCGTTATTAGGACTATGTCTCACACGCATATATTTATTTATTATTATTTATGCACCGAATATTATAAACTTATTGTTAGCTCAAGCGTCCCATGTGTTTATGTAACTATATACACCAATAACGATGTTAATAATTCGAAACATTTTATTTTACAAATGAAAGTTTGAATATTTATTTTGTATGTTCTCCCCTGTAATTTTATACGCGATGACTCATTTTAAATATCAAATGATATACTAATGTCAGTTGTTGTTTGTTTGTTTTTAACTATGATATTAGCACAAAAACATTTATGTTTAATTTCTTTAGCAATAAACGTCTTGTTGTCTATTACGATTATTAAACTTAGTTAGATGTAATTTCGTAATATTGAACAGAATTATCAGGAGTATAGCTAGTCTCTATTGAGAGAAAGTGAAACCCAAGGCGGGATACAATGGTTTTGCACTTTGTAAATAAGATGGGGTTTTGTTCAGTTGTTTTGGTGTTGAAAACTTTCCTAAATTTATTTCCGAAAAGGATAGCGATAAACAAAAAATATATTTGATGAATTGAGTCACAATATCATTACCATTTTTAAAAAATTTAAGTCCTTATATATCATATTCCAAGAGAATATACATACTCTCTACCATTCTGCCAAATCAACGACGGCGGTCGTCTTTGCATACTAATGTCCTTATGTATTAGCATGAAGAAACATACTAGTATTCATCTTGTGGTGCTGGTGGACAATATTGGGACGTATGACAAATAATTCATGCATTCATACAACAGGTCTATCAGCCAAAAATTGTAATCAATGTTCAGTGCACTTTCCTTTTCGGTATCAGGAAGGTTTCTTTTGGATTATTTGTGACAATATTATTTTAGATGTTTCCCGGAAATAATATTTGTTGCAATCCACTTGTAATTACCTTGAAATCACATTCAATACAATTACCGATATTGTGATAGTTTATCTGTTACTGATAAAGTAAGTTAAATAAATCAGTAAAATCATTATAATCACAAGTAAATTTGACCTGGTGTTCCACGCCTATCCAAGGTTGAAAATCGTGTTAAGGTATGAAGTAGCAAGTGCCTACTTTTACACTGTCATCGGTGTTGACCATGCGATAGAAATGTCTAGAAATGTTTATATCACGAGGACGTGAACTGATCCGAAAATCTTCACCCTTACGACAATGTCGACATATTATTGCCATTGTTATTACTTTTACAATTATTGTTGGTGTTTATACTTTCACATTGTCATTGCTAGTAATGGTCCAGAAAATGATATTTAAGGACGTGAATGTTTCCGATGTACACTCAATTAAGACGATATCGATATATTGATAATGTTTTTATTTTTGTTGTTGCTCTTGTCTCAAATTATCAGCTGTTGATATTAGTAGTGATCAAGAAAGTTTGATAATTTGATGAGGAGGTGAAACTACACTATTAAGACGATGTTGACATATATATTATCATTAGCAGCAGCAGCAGCAGCAGCAGCAGTAGTAGTAGTAGTAGTAGTAGTAGTTGTAGTAGTAGTAGTTGTAGTAGTTGTAGTAGTTGTAGTAGTAGTAGTAGTAGTAGTAGTAGTAGTAGTAGTAGTAGTTGTAGTATTATTGTTGATGTTGCTGCACGCACATATCAACAATTGTTTGCAAATAATATAACATAAAATGTAACAGGAAATATTTACCTTCTAAGTTATAATAAATTCAACATAGAAGCCTATTTTAGCGTGTTTTGAACATAATGAGGACAATTTCGCCCTTGGGCAGATACACATATTACAACTCTTCAAGTTAAACTTGTTTTTCTTCTTCATGATGTGGTATATAATTGTTGTACGCCCAAACCCATTCATATATAACAGGCATTTTTCAACAATGGACACAACACATATGGATACATGTGACAATTATTTATCCCACGAAACACATCTATTACATTTAAGTGATAAGTCGGGCCATAAGGAAAGACATTTTAAAAGTCCGTTTTCATCAAAAAACAATTCTGTCGAGATAATCCCCATTAGCATTACCCCTATTCGATAATAACGCGCAAGATGTGAAATCTGTATAGGGCTATTTTAGCTTGTATACGGTGTAAAATATCGAAAAGTCACTCTATGCAATAAACAAGAAGTTCACAGCCATTAAATCCCAAGTTCCTTATTTACTCACCAACGTCTACAATCAAACAATGTATATGAACGTGCATATTTTAATTCTTTTCAACAAAAACATATTTTAACATATTTTTCACGAACTGGCGTGTAATGTTTTAACTACCATGCATTTAAGTAAATGAAAATTGTTCACTCGTGTTTCACCTTTCTGTGAATTGGGGGAGCTGGTGGTTTTCATTACAATCACTGTTATGACGAACAATTCCTGAAAGATTAAGGCCCTTTGACCTTTCAAATAGCTAACTAGACTCAATTAGGGATCATTATTCCTCTTCAACGGCGTGTCAATTTCCCTCAAAGGCACAACGCGTGCGATCTCGTAATCAAATTACACGGGGATTGTCGATATCCTAATGAGATGCGCAAGAATAAAAAGCGGTTAGAAGAGCGAGAATGGTCTGTCATGGACTTTGTAATTATCTTGCTATTTATTCTGAATAATGAGCTCCCGCGAAACGAGGTTGCCTACCGATATGAACTCGGGTAGGTACGGGCAGATCGATTGCGCACGCGCAGACAAACAGACACGCCCATTGGTCAACTTCTGTCGTCCCGCGTGAATTGATTTCGTCACATAATTAGGGATTTGTAAAAATCCTCTTCTCTTTATTTAATGAAACAGACAGTCCGAAACAGGAACAAAGAGATTGGTGTGGGTAGAATAACGTTCTCAATCAGCGTATACTAGCATATGGCCTCGGCCCATGCGCTCGCTAGAGGGCGTTTTGGATGCCATTGGCCCATCTGTCCGTATTCGTTTAGTGAGCGCCGCTTACGGCGTATATGTAAACGATACGGCTTATTTTGTTATTTTAAGACCCTTTATTAGCAGAGGAAATAAATTTCAATTAATCGCCGATCGTTTAAGGAAGGCAATTATTGCTACTTTGTGATTGCGCAGCGACCAAGCTGTAATGTGACCGATTAACTCACTTCCAGGCGGAATAATCCAAACAGTGATTTACGAAGATTCTTAACGCTTCGAATTCAGGCCAGGCAAACCATCAACTGAAACTTTTTACCAGTTCAGCAGTTCCGTGACCAATAAATCAGCTATAGAAGATAGTTTAATCAGTAAGCTGTTCAGTTTAAATGGTCTATTACCATTTTATAGCTTTAATACCTTGGTTAGATGTAAATGCCTCACCTGCAGTTCCTGAACTGAAAATACAAGAACTTGGAACAACATAGAACAACTAAACCGTATGGTACAAGGACAGTAAGCTACTGTTATAACGAATCCAAACTGATCATTGATTTGTGTTCGTTATAACCGTAGTTCGTGTAGAGAAGGGCTTGGAACAACATGGAACAACTAAACCTTATGGTACAAGGACAGTAAGCTACTGTTATAACGAATTCAAACTGATCATTGATTTGTGTTCGTTATAACCGTAGTTCGTGATAGAGAAGGACTTGGAACAACATGGAACAACTAAACCGTATGGTACAAGGACAGTAAGCTACTGTTATAACGAATCCAAACTGATCACTGATTTGTGTTCGTTATAACCGTAGGTCGTGATAAAGAAGGACTTTGAACAACATTGAACAACTAAACCGTATGGTACAAGGACAGTAAGCTACTGTTATAACGAATCCAAACTGATCACTGATTTGTGTTCGTTATAACCGTAGGTCGTGATAGAGAAGGACTTGGAACAACATGGAACAACTAAACCGTATGGTACAAGGACAGTAAGCTACTGTTATAACGAATCCAAACTGATCATTGATTTGTGTTCGTTATAACCGTAGGTCGTGATAAAGAAGGACTTGGAACAACATGGAACAACTAAACCGCATGGTACAAGGACAGTAAACTACTGTTATAACGAATCCAAACTGATCACTGATTTGTGTTCGTTATAACCGTAGTTCGTTATGAGTATATTCACTGACACATACAGCTAGTGGCAGGAGCCAAAAACAGTTCGTTATAAACGTGCTTTACTGGACATCTCTGCGATTTGAATAAATGAAATAGGTAGCAGGTATTTAATGGCCGAGATGCCTGGTACTTTGTGTAATTGCAAGAAGGACGATTTCAATCTGCTCTAGGCCCAGTTGCAGGATATTAAACCATGCAGGTTTGTTTGCCGTTTAACGCCACACTCAGCAATATACCAGCAAGATGGATTGGTTAGGTTGTTGTTTAACGCTGCACTCAGCAATATATCAGCAAGATGGATTGGTTAGGTTGTTGTTTAACGCTGCACTCGGCAATATACCAGCAAGATGGATTGGTTCAGGTTGTTGTCCGCAATTGGTTAGGTTATATGCGCCACACTCCGCAATATACCAGCAAGATGGATTGGTTAGGTTGTTGTTTAACGCCACACTCAGCAATATTCCAGCAAGATGGATTGGTTAGGTTGTTGTTTAACGCTGCACTCAGCAATATACCAGCAAGATGGATTGGTTAGGTTGTTGTTTAACGCCACACTCCGCAATATACCAGCAAGATGGATTGGTTAGGTTGTTGTTTTAACGCCACACTACCAGCAATATAACGCCCATAAATATTCCAGCAAGATGGATTGGTTAGGTTGTTGTTTAACGCTGCACTCAGCAATATACCAGCAAGATGGATTGGTTAGGTTGTTGTTTAACGCCACACTCAGCAATATACCAGCAAGATGGATTGGTTAGGTTGTTGTTTAACGCCACACTCCGCAATATACCAGCAAGATGGATTGGTTAGGTTGTTGTTTAACGCCACACTCCGCAATATACCAGCAAGATGGATTGGTTAGGTTGTTGTTTAACGCCGCACTCCGCAATATACCAGCAAGATGGATTGGTTAGGTTGTTGTTTAACGCCACACTCCGCAATATACCAGCAAGATGGATTGGTAAGGTTGTTGTTTAACGCCACACTCAGCAATATACCAGCAAGATGGAGGGGTTAGGTTGTTGTTTAACGCCGCACTCAGCAATATACCAGCAAGATGGATTGGTTAGGTTGTTATTTAAAGCCGCACTCAGCAATATACCAGCAAGATAGATTGGTAAGGTTGATGTTTAACGCTGCACTCAGCAATATACCAGCAAGATGGATTGGTTAGGGTGTTGTTTAACGCCGCACTCAGCAATATACCAGCAAGATGTATTGGTTAGGTTGTTGTTTAACGCCGCACTCAGCAATATACCAGCAAGATGGATTGGTTTGGTTGTTATTTAACGCCACACTCAGCAATATTCTAGCAAGATGGATTGGTTAGGTTGCTGTTTACCGCTGCACTCAGCAATATATCAGCAAGATGGATTGGTTAAGTTGTTGTTTAACGCCGCACTCCGCAATATACCAGCAAGATGGATTGGTTAGGTTGTTGTCTAACGCTGCACTCAGCAATATTCCAGCAAGATGGATTGGTTAGGTTGTTGTTTAACGCCGCACTCCGCAATATTCCAGCTATATGGCGGCGGTCTGTAAATAATCGAGTCGGGGCCAGACAATCCATTGATCAATGGTATGAGCATCGATGTACGCAATTCAAGTATATGACAGCGGTCGGTAAATATAGAGTAAACTTCGGTTATAACGAACATATTAGTCAAGGAGCTTATGGGATTCCGTGAAAGTTTTTTGATGAAAGCAAATCATATATTCTGTTGTGTTTATATGTTAAAGGAGTTTAAAAGATGTTTGGTTCCAATCCGAACATTAATGCGAAAGCTATATTTAGCTCAAAATCCAAGATGGCCACCAAAATTTAACCGGGAACTGAAAAAGTTGCAAAAGCCCGGAACAGAACAATGGTTTTAACATCAAATACCATGCATATTTGGTTAAGGAATATATTTCTCATATGCTGTAAGTCACCAGATCGTTTTAGGTTGCTTTTAGTCTTAAATTTACATAAAAGAGTATATAGGGACCGCTGGTTTTAGGTGGTTATATCCGTAGTTCTTTATACCCATTTGGAGTAAATGTGTGAGTAAATTTAGTCAGTAAATAAGGTTTTACGCTGCCTTCAGTAATATTCCAGCAATATCGCCGCGGAGGACACCAGAAATGGACTTCACACATTGTACCAATTTGGGAATCGAACCCAAGTCAACGGCGTGACGAGCGAACGCTTTAACCGCTATAAAGCTTGTGACTGGGAAAACGTCAGTTCAGTATAAGTGTGTTCGGTCTAAACGTAGGTCACTGTACAGTCTTGAAAAAGGCATCCCATCGATACACTTCATCAACACTGATCTACGCAACTGGGATGAGACGGTTGCATCAACCAAATAAGTGAATCTGGGCTGTAGGGATTAAGGTATGTAGGGGTTTTGGGAGACAACCGGACAAGGGGAGAAATTAAGTTAATTTTTGCCGGAGACAACCGGACAAGGGGAGTAAAATTAACACAGACTTACGACTTCCCTAAGGTGCCGTAACTCCCATACCCTAAAAGCGATCGTAGCGCTTAGGTGATCGTAAGTCCCATACCCTAACACAGACTTACGACTGACGTAGCGCTAAGGTGATCGTAACTCCCATACCCTAACACAGACTTACGACTGACGTAGCGCTAAGGTGATCGTAACTCCCATTCCCTAACACAGACTTACGACTGACGTAGCGCTAAGGTTGCTATGTACAACGGCACCCTGGAGTCATAACAAATTGGTTAGTTTTCACTGGAATCCCAGTTCCTCTTGTTGATATGTTTTGTTGTTTTGATTTATGGCGAGGCTCACATGCCAGTTCCTGGCTATACCGTTACCGCCCAGGGAAAAAAAGTCATTCCTCTCCAGTTCTAAAAAAAGCCGAAGAACTTTTTGAACCCTGACAACCTACTCCAGGGTAATGAATTGATCAATGCAGTCTGTACGGGACTGTAATTACAGAATAACCAACGAGCTAAGAGACATTGCTGACGTTCTGTCCTGAGTGATTGAATGGCGCGAGTCGGAGTCTTTGACGATAGATCTTCCAGGAATCATTCAAGAGGACATATTACCCATAATTCAGTGCTATGCCGGTATTTCTTTATAGGTATTTCTATGTATCAATAGAGGTTGTCTATAACGTACTCTTTGTCGTTGTTACCGGAGTGGTTTGTTGAAGGAATCCAATACTCGAGTTGAAGCTCTTAATAAGACTATTTAATCAAAGATGGCTTTAGTTATCCAGATTATTGAAATGCCCTGTGGAAATAATTACAGATAGTTCGAATATGCTTCACATTTACAAGTACAAGTTTAACAATTTCAACACATTTCATGTCATACAAAGATACAACTACCATCATCAGTATTATTTCACTAGTACAATTTGAAGAAAAGACAAAACAAACCCAGTGAAAAAAGAGATCAAACAAGTGAGTGAGTGAGTTTCGTTTTACGCCGCACTCAGCAATATTCCAGCTATATGGCGGCGGTCTGGAAATAATCGAGTCTGGGCCAGACAATCCAGTGATCACCAGCATGAGCATCGATCTGCGCATTTGGGAACCGATGACATGTGTCAACCAAGTCAGCGAGCCTGACCACCCGATTCCGTTAGTCGCCTCTTACGACAAGCATAGCCGCCTTTTGTGCCAAGCATGGGTTGCTGAAGACCTATTCTACCTCGGATCTACATGGCTATTGTGACAGAGAAACAAGTTAGAGAGTGCTTCAACGTAGTATCTGAAACAGAAGCTGAAATTAAAATATACTTGACAACATATGTATAATTACACACAACGTTTACAACACAGTGAAGACGCGTACGGTGGTGGTTAAGTGACGGTGATATGTATACCTGGGGAAAAGTATCGCAATCACAAGAGTGAGTGAGTAAGTACGGTTTTGCTCCGCTTTTAGCAATATTCCAGCAACATCACGGCGGGGGACACCAGAAATGGGCTTCACACATTGTACCCATGTGGGGAATCAAACCCGGGTCTTCGTCGTGACGAGCGAACGCTTTAATCACTAGGCTACCCCTGTTAATGAGAGACATGTGGGGATGGTCTTCGTGTATTTAAGGTAGCCCTAAAGTTATATATATAACAAAGCGCCTTTGAGCAGCTCAGCTGGATATCGGCAGAGCTGGACATTGGCGCTATCCCCCCTATCCGTTCATGTCAAGATGCGTATTAACAAATGGCTTCCACATCGTCGTTCATCCAACAGAACGACGCGAAATCGCCTGAAATCGGTATAGAGCCAAACGTCTGTCTACAGGACAAAGTGTCAAGTTCGACGTCACTTGAATTTGAGCTCATGGAGAAGGATCCACTGTTCGGACGAAAGTGGATTTCTTTCGTCCATGGCTGATGGCCGAACTCATGCTTGGCGCCGCAGAAGCACTGCATATGAAAACGGAATATCCTGGAGCAAGTACCGTTTGGCAGGGGGTTCATCGATGGTAAGGGGTGTCGCTCACATGACAGTAAACTTGACGATCAGACAAAATATGAATGGACAACTGTACATCACTGACATCCTAGACAGGGTGGTTGTACCACATTTTGATGACCATTCCTTGAACACATGGCCAGTCATCAAGGACTACAAGCTGAGCCACAGTGTGCAAGTGCCGTTGGTGATTTCTGACGTAAGGGGTCCAGATCACAATCCCATAGAGCATTTCTGGGATATTATGGATAGCATAATACGCAAGTGTGATCCTCCAGTACCAAATCCAGATGCATTGGAATAAGCCCTAAATCAAGAATGGAACGCAATGCCTCAATGGTGTCCTCCCAGATAACCTAATTTCTCCCCACAAATATACCAAAGTACATTTTGATGAAGTGGGTGTGTCATGCTTGGGTGAGTTTACAATTAGGTAATGTGGGTAGTTGGAAGAGTCCATTGTACTGAATGAAGGGACGACAAGACAATACATTTCAAGTTCAACATCTGATACAGTCAATGAGGAGGAGGGTCAGGGGTGTTATTGCAGTTGGCGGAGTTTACGCCCGATATTGATATCGTGCTCGGATTTTTCTGCTTCTGTCTTTTCTTGGGGATTGTATGGAAGAATCTTGAAAATGACAACCATGGTTATCAGGGTTTCATTGTACAAAACAACTTTAGCGCTAAGGCTACCTTAAGTCTACGTTAATGAATGTGAGTTACGGTAACCTTAACGCTAAGATCGCTTTGTACAACGGCACCCAGCACTATAAAATGTGCTAATTATTTGCTGTTTGCTTCTGCGAATAAACTGTAGATTTTCTTCTTTAGGCGTTTAGATTTTCCATTTAATTATTCCATGAAGGTCAGCTTATTCAGATAGTGAGCTAAAGGTTCCTTTACTATGGTTAATGGTAACACATGATACTATCCAAAATATTGGATCTTGCGATACTTTATACATTTGTATATATGAAGAGAATGTTTTACAAAATGATAAATTCCTCGTAAAAACAGAATTAAGAAGTCAGAATTTCATCTTATCCGCATTGTATCGCATACCCTATCCTGGCGTAATAGTTTCCATTTACATTAGAACGTCTTTGTTATACTTTTATGAAGCAGTCTTACTCAAAGAACTAGCTTCGCAAATCACAAACGTTAATACATTTTCTAATCTGGTCACTTTTTTATTTCTGAAAGAAAATATTTTCTACATACAGTATGATTCTTATAAACTATTTGTTTCACTAAAGTATGGCATGACAACCATCTTAATTCTACGACAGTATGATTCTCATAAACTATTTGTTTCACTAAAGTATGGCATGACAACCACCTTAATTCTACGACAGTATGATTCCAATAAACTTTTTGTTTCACGACAGTATGGCATGACAACCAACTTAATTCTACGACAGTATGATTCTTATAAACTATTTGTTTCACTAAAGTATGGCATGACAACCATCTTAATTCTACGACAGTATGATTCTCATAAACTATTTGTTTCACTAAAGTATGGCATGACAACCACCTTAATTCTACGACAGTATGATTCTTATAAACTATTTGTTTCACTAGAGTATGGCATGACAACCATCTTAATTCTACGACAGTATGATTCTCATAAACTATTTGTTTCACTAAAGTATGGCATGACAACCATCTTAATTCTACGACAGTATGATTTCTCATAAACTATTTGTTTCACATGACAAAAGTATGGCATGACAACCACCTTAATTCTACGACAGTATGATTCTTATAAACTTTTTGTTTCACTGAGTATGGCATGACAACCAACTTAATTCTACGACAGTATGATTCTTATAAACTATTTGTTTCACTAAAGTATGGCATGACAACCATCTTAATTCTACGACAGTATGATTCTTATAAACTATTTGTTTCACTATTTGTTTCAAGTATGGCATGACAACCACCTTAATTCTACGACAGTATGATTCTTATAAACTATTTGTTTCACTAAAGTATGGCATGACAACCATCTTAATTCTACGACAGTATGATTCTTATAAACTATTTGTTTCACTAAAGTATGGCATGACAACCACCTTAATTCTACGACAGTATGATTCTCATAAACTATTTGTTTCACTAAAGTATGGTATGACAACCATCTGGCATGACAACCACCTTAATTCTACGACAGTATGATTCTAAAGTATGGCATAAACCATTTAATTTCAGTATGACATAAACTATTTGTTTCACTAAAGTATGGCATGACAACCATCTTAATTCTACGACAGTATGATTCTTATAAACTATTTGTTTCACTAAAGTATGGCATGACAACCATCTTAATTCTACGACAGTATGATTCTTATAAACTATTTGTTTCACGACAGTATGGCATGACAACCATCTTAATTCTACGACAGTATGATTCTTATAAACTATTTGTTTCACTAGAGTATGGCATGACAACCATCTTAATTCTACGACAGTATGATTCTCATAAACTATTTGTTTCACTAAAGTATGGCATGACAACCATCTTAATTCTACGACAGTATGATTCTTATAAACTATTTGTTTCACTAAAGTATGGCATGACAACCATCTTAATTCTACGACAGTATGATTCTTATAAACTATTTGTTTCACTAAAGTATGGCATGACAACCACCTTAATTCTACGACAGTATGATTCTTATAAACTATTTGTTTCACTAGAGTATGGCATGACAACTACCTTAATTCTACGACAGTATGATTCTTATAAACTATTTGTTTCACTAAAGTATGGCATGACAACCTACCTTAATTCTACGACAGTATGATTCTTATAAACTATTTGTTTCACTAAAGTATGGCATGACAACCACCTTAATTCTACGACAGTATGATTCTTATAAACTATTTGTTTCACTAGAGTATGGCATGACAACTACCTTAATTCTACGGATGTATCCAAGAAACATTTCCCCCTGAAAACATTTGAGCAATTACTTTTCCTATTGTGACAGGATGTGTAGTCTGAAATGAGCTCTTGCCGAATATTCGAGTAACGTTTTACTCATGGTACTCTGGGACGCTCTGCACGACTTGTCATTGAACAACGTTTCACTTATTGCGGTCTAGGATTAGTTGCAAAAGATGTGTCCTTAAACGATTTACTCATTGTCATGCTTTGTCTCTTTGAACTGCAATGGCAAATGTCAAAGCGATCGTAGCGCTACGACTGTCGTAAGTCCATGTTAAAGCATGGGAGTTACGGTCATTTTAGCGCTTGGATTTCTTTGTACACGGGCCTGGGTCCCGAGCCACAAAGCGTTCGTAAGGTTACGACCTGTCGCAATTCTATAATTTATCATAGACTTACGAATGCCGTAGCGCTACCAACGTTTTATGCATGGGGACCATGTTCCACAAAAAGTATCGTAGCGCTAAGACTGTCGTAAGTCGTAAACTATGGAGTTACGACCGGTCGTAACGTTACGAACACTTTGTGGATCGGGGCCCTGGCTGGGTCCCTGGGCCCCGATCCACAAAGCGTTCGTAACGTAACCTGTCGTAACTCTATAGTTTAACATTGGCTTACGAATATCGTAGCGCTACGAATGCTTTGTGGATCGGGACCCTGTTCCACAAGAATGTATCGTAGCGCTACGACTGTCGTAAGTCTATGCTAAAGTATGGGAGTTACGACCACCTCAGCGCTACGATCGCTTCGTCGGGCGGGGACCAGGGACGATGATACACAGTGAGGCAAGGTCATCAGTAGGATGGAGGTGATATATTCTCACTCGGGTCCCAAAGGAGTTGGTCCTTATGTCACAGATTACATATAGCCTCACTTAATGTTATTTCTTGGCTAGATGGCGCAAAATCACGTCTAGAAATTCTGAAAAAAGACACCGGTGCTACTGAAATCAAATCAGGAAAAAGTCGCGGACAACATTTATTTTATACCAAGGACAGGTCGCAGAGGGAACAAAGACAATTTTTTAAAAACAGCCATATAAAAAAACTTCCTGGTCTGAATAAGCGGTTATTGAAATGTAAAAGGGAAGTTTTGTGAACAAAAAACATTGACATATTTATTCGAAGTATTAGTATGTAGAAATGTTTTGTCCACACTTTTATTAAGATTTCGTGCTATATTATTGTGAATAAGAGCAATATACGAATCTGGAAAGAATGGGTACGCGAAAGGGGAAATTGTTTGTTTATTTTGTTTATTTTTCCTATTTAATGCAGGGGAATATTATGTCACCACATCAGCATTTTGTAACGAAATGTTAGTAAATAAAAAGATCAAACTAGGCTTGATTATAACAGGTGCACACACTTTCGCATAGGATTTGTTTGTTTATTGTTTAACGCAGCACTCGGCAATATTCCAGCTATATGGCGGGGGTCTGCAAATAATCGAGTCTGGACCAGACAATCCAGTGATTAACACCATGAGCATCGATCTACGCAAATGGGATACGATGACACGTGTCAACCAAGCCAGCGAGCCTGACCACCCGATCCCTATAGTCGCCTCTTACGAAAAGCATGGGTTGCTGAAGATCAATTCTAACCCCGATCTTCATTATTGTTTGCAGCCTTTGTGAGACTAAACATATTGGACAGTGCAGCTTTGTCATCAGTCTTACCACTGGGAATACTGTACGCACAAAATACGCCAATTCTATGAACGACTTACAAACATTGAAACTGGTTGGACAAAATCAATCTTTTTGAACTGCGAACTCAGATCTTTCCAATAGCATTCTACAACTCAAAAACTACAAAAACATTCAAGTCAATACTATTAGCTTTTAGGTCAACTTTAGCAAGTTTTCTTTCGAATGTTGTAATAATTCGAACATTTATACTACTAAAGATAATTCTTTTAACTCTTACATTTCAATTGGGGATTTTTATGGCCTAGTTTTTAAACCGTTTAATCGGTGCGTGTGTTGGTATTCCCCGCCGTGAAATTGCATGAATATTGGTAAAGCGGCATAAAAACACATTCACTCAATTTGTTTCAAATATGCTGCGAGATCTGTGTGTAACTGTTGATTTGGTCAGTGTTACATCAATATTCACACGACGTATTTGTTCGAGTCTGGCACAGATAAACCAATGGTTAGTAAGGTCAGCCAGTAACAAAATAACACGATCTGCCATGACGACATTGTACCGAGCAACAATATCCAGTGTCGGATATTGAGTGAGTGACATTCGTTTTACGCCGCTTTTATCAATATACCAGTAATATCATGGCGGGGACACCAGAAATGGGCTTCACACATTGTACCCATGTGGGGAAGCGAACCGGGTCTTCAGTGTGACGAGCGAACGCTATAATCACTAGGCTACCCCACCGCCCTTCCAGTGTCAGACAGACAAGCGACGAGACCCCCATGTCTGTGAGGTGTAACTCATTCGCTATTATAGAAAACACCAATAATAATGCAACGTCCCTTGTTAATAGGTCATGGGAAACTAAGAATATGCAAATCTCCCGGTTGTTGATTATTGTTTTCATTTTAAATAGATGTCTATGTTCTCAGCATTTTGGGGACACAGTTGGAGATTCTCTTGTACACGGTCATTTTACGAATGCTTCTAAGAATTGCAACTTCAACGCTACATGGTTGTCACAGTCAAACTCGGGTTGAAACTTCTTTGAAACGACTGTACACAACATGCGTTACCGTAATCGTTTGCCACGTGTTTAGCTGTTGTTGTTGTTGTTGTTGTTGTTGTTGTTGTTGTTGTTTTCGTTTTGGTTTAACTAATTTTTAAAGTTGTTTGATTCGATTGATTCTGTTGAGTTTTTTTGTTCAGGTTGTTTCCCAGTTCGTTGTTTATAGTTTTTTTTATGGGCCTTAGATATGTTTAAAGGTTTGGTTAGTCTGGTTTTTTTCGTTATTTGTTTGTTTGGTTGTTTTTGTCATTTGTTTGATATATAGAGAATCTCACCCGAGTGTCTTTTGATATCAAATATAGCACCACGAGTTGATAAAGTAACAAATATCCGAGGCTTGCCAATTCATTAGTTTTCAATGAAAAATGTACATCTCTGAACACAGAACTGCCATTAGATTTGCAGTGCAGCGATGTCACAGCATTGTGACATCATCAAGTTTATGACGTCATAGCATTGTCAGGGCATTGTGCAGAATCTACTGTCTGATCTCACACAAGCGATATCTCCTGTGGAACACAGTTTTGGATGATAACTTTCTATTTTATTTATTTCAATTCATTTTTCTGTTTCAGAGATTGAGAGGGTTGGGCTAACGGTTGGATTTAAGCATACTGAAAGTACAAATGTAGGAATTTTGATCTCTATCAGAAAAAATCTTCAGTGTCTTTAAGTTAGTAACTATTGGGGATTATCATGAGGTAATTCAATAGTAAATATATCCCTTTTGAATGTGCGTATGTTCATGCCCAGTTGGCCGTCCATTACCCATCTAAATACACTCTCTGTACTCGAGGGGCGGTGGGGTAGCCTAGTGGTTATAGTGTTCGCTCGTCACGCCGAAGACCGGGGTTCGATTCCCCACATGGGTACAATGTGTGAAGCCCATGTCTGGTGTCCCCTGTCGCGATATTGCTGGAATATTGCTAAAAGCGGCGTAAAACCATACTCATTCACTCTGTACTCAGAAAGCCACGTGAAGTTGTATAAAGGTACATGCCACTTTAGATACTTGCTACAAACTTCCATTATAATTATAGATTAATCTCAAACCGCAAACTAGCGATAAAATGAAAAATGATGTTATTAATAGTTCAAATAGAGGCCACCTTTCATTGCCCAGTGCCCGCCAATAAATTGTAAATAGTACCACGTGTGGAACTGTCTCGGTGTAATAGGAGTAATCGGTATCTGTTTTTAAATTCCAAACATACGACATTCTTGACCAGGATACCAGGAGTCTCATCTATCTTGTACATTACAAACTGTTGATACAGATTGTTTTAGTCTTTTTGTTTCCTTTTGTTTAAACATCTCTTTACATAATATAGAAGGCAACTACAAAGGCAAACACATTTAGTCAACTCACGCTCTGAGTATTCGCATACACAGTGATGTGAAACGTTACAACAAAATTACTTTTTTATTTAATGTTTCAATTTAATGTTATAACACATTTTGAACAATCCCGGTTTTCATTTAGGTCATATGAGAGGCATTATATGTGTGAAATATGTGTGTGAAGTGTGCTATAACCGACGACTTTGGTTAGTTATAAAGACCCGCTAAAGCCATGCGTGTATAGGGATTTGGCAGTACATGCGGTGCCGTGATGTTGCTGAAATGTTGCTAAAAGCAGCGTAAAACTCAATCTGTCCTTTCGCGAAATCCATTAATGACAACGCAACTTCGCGTTTCATATAAGGTATTTTATGCACGCTTCAACAGTACAGTTTCGTCTCTCGAGAAATGTCATTTTTAGACTGAATATCAGAATGTGTGAACAAAAAGGGATCTGTATGTTTTCTCAAGCTGTTTTTGTTCTGTGATTCCTGTCTCCTGTATTTTCATTCCGAAATGAAGTAATAAAAACGTTTCTTGTCTCATTTCTTCCCATATGTGATAAAAAATAATCTTACCTGTGCACAAAAAACAGGTTCCTTGATCCCTCGTCATCTTATATTTATGAAAAATTGTCGCAAAAGCAAAACGACCCAATGAATCTATTTTTTAAATATTTCCATAGTATCTAAAGTTAAATATTTTATTAAAAAAAATAATGATATTTATTTATCGCCCGCCCGCTGACTTGTTTTTGAGGTTGGAGATGAGAAACCTTATATAATCAGTTAAATGGGGGCACATCAGGAATGGTGAATAAGGTAGTCAGTCATACACTGAAAACAACATTGCATTTTACGAGAGCTGATTGTCTCAATGCATTAACACCATCGGATCAGATACTTTGTAGCCACTAATGTGTTTTACAGATTAAAGATAATATGCAGCAGAGAGGGTTCGGGTGATCCTGGCACAGTCAGGCTGGTAAGGCTCTTCATCAGCTCAGGGCCCTTGCCCCCTCTACACGTAGCCCAGACAGCAAATGGGACTTCTCCCAGGAAACGCTGCCTAGTCGAACCCACCAAGAACTTTCCGGAGAATATGTAGACTCCCCAACACTGCAGCCTTCTGCATTACTCAGAGTGTCAGAAGGGCTGTGCTCCCGGTGGAGAACCCGGGCACTCTCTTGATCTGCGCCAATTTTCCATGACGCCCTGGACATGTTCAGGATCGTACCATGGATGGACCTCGGAGTCAATGCCACAGGCATGGCGAAGACGATAGTAAAAGCAACCAGCCATGCCATCATGTCTTTTAAGATATGCTGTTTGTGCCAAAGAAGGGCATCCACTGACAAGGTGTTGGACAGTCTCTGTAAATTCATTGCAAAGTCGACATTTCATAATGGTATTTCTTTTAAAATCACACTTATACGATTGCGAGTGGGAAGTGACTGGTCTTGAGCAGCAAAAAGGAAGCCCTCCGTTTCACATTTAAGACCAGGCGAAGGAGTCGGTTGGATTGCTATTCTGTTCACTGCATGTACACTAATGTGTCATTATTATCAGTAGTAGTAGTAGCAGTAGTAGTAGTAGTTGTTGTTGTCGTTGTTGTTGTTGTAGTAGTAGTAGTTGTTGTTGTTGTTGTAGTAGTAGTAGTAGTTGTTGTTGTTGTAGTAGTAGAAGAAGGAGGAGAAGAAGTGGAAGGTGTCCACATTCATGGTAAGGGGCAACATTGACAGAAGCGGTGTAAAATGTCAAATCATGAATTCCCTCCCCCTTTACCAGTCATACTCTGTCAACAGATCGTTTTCCCCGTGTGTTGGACTAATGTTTAGTCTCTGAATACATTTAATTTTCATAGCAACGAATAATCTCATTTAAATTGAAAACGAGCCCCAGTGAGATGGGAGCTTCAGAACCTGAGGAAATCTAGACTTGCTCCATTTAAAGCTTAAGCATTTCAGGGAGGGCGGGGCAGTGGAGAAAATAATGTGGTTCAGGGACTGTGAGACAGACTATAGTAGTAGTATTAGTGAGTGAGTGAGTGGGTTGGGTTTTAATTTTAGTGGTGTCGACTTTAATGGCAAGGGGCAACAGTGTGAGAAGAGGTATGAAATTCAAATATTAAATATTGAATTTTACCACATCGTTTTCCCTGTGTGTCAAAAGAACCCAATTACTTTGTTAGTGAGTCAGGTGTTCGGGCCTGATAAGCGAACGCTTAAAACGTAAGGCTATACAACACGACCCCAAGTTATCTTGAATATATCCCGTTTCATTTTTATGAGGATATTTCGTCAATCTTGACATACTAAAGTGAATCGTTCCCTTAAAACAGTTAACATACTTTGCTATTAGAATTTGAAAGTCCATAAATTTCTAATTCTCTGCATAAAAACTCCCAAAGAAATCAATATTTGAAAACAAGAGTAGATTTTGACTAAGGCTACGTATCAATAAGAACAGAATTGGCGTTATTTATTTACTGATATATTTATTTCAACTTATAACATGGAAGGTAACAACAATTTCTACTATGAAAATAAACAATTAAAATTTTTATGCATGATCTCGATATCCAGCAAGACACATAGTGGTCCTCATTTCCCTGTCTAATCAGCTGAGTGACCGTTTGACTGTTCACGCCTTGCTTGCAGTCTATACCTTAGGTCTTGAGGCCAGCGGTCAGCAAGTACTGTCTCTCATGGTGACTGGCACAACGCGTCACTGTTATCTTTGATCACTATACTGTATACAGTTTTTGCCTCTGCACCAAATATACTACATCTCAGTAATGAATTCACATATTATGAAAGCCATATCCAGTGTCCACATCCACAACACAATTTAATCCACATTCTCGTCATAAAGCATACCCACATCCATGGGTCATACCCACATCCACATGGCATTGGTCACGCCCACATACACATCAATGTGCCACGTCCATACCCATGTGCCACACCCACATCCATGTACAAATCGTTGATACGCATCCACATCCTCTGCCACGCCCACATACACATCCATATCAAGATCGTTGGGACACATCCACATCCATGTGCCACTCTCACATCTATGTACAAGTCGTTGATACACATCCAAATCCACGTGCCACACCCACATACAGATCCATATCCAGATTGTTGGGACACATCCACATCCATGTGCCACATTCATGTGCCACACCCACATACACATCCATATCCAGATCGCTGGGACACATCTACATCCATGTGCCACATTCATGTGCCACACCCACATACACATCCATATCCAGATCGCTGGGACACATCTACATCCATGTGCCACGCCCACATCAAAATGAACACAACATCCACGGTCCATATCCATGTGCACACAAACACAATACCCCACATCTCAGTAACAACCACACCTCATCCACACTGTTCCTGGCACACCCACATCCTGGACACTTAATCTGTGTAGTCTCGCGATCTCCCGGCACGGACGAGACTCTTGCGAGATCTCTGTACTCTCCTCCGGGTGGCCGGCATGGCGGGGACGTCAATCTCCTCGTCGGAGAACATCGTGGCGGCGTCACCCCTCCCCCACGAGCCGTACACGTAGGTCTCAAGGTCAGGGTAACTGGTGTCGCTCTCTTCATCAGACACGTCATCATCATCACCATCATCACCATCAGAGTATTCACTGTCTTCATCACGAACATCATCATGGTTGACCTGATCATCATCTTCGTGGTCGACGCCATTATTCTCCAGCACGTGATCCTCCTCGACATCGTCCTCGTTCTGGAAGAGCCGCCTGGTGATAGACCTGCCATACTTCCTCCAGGCCAGATAGGAGACGCCCCCGACAGCAGCAGCACCGGCACACACCAACATCTTCTGTACCAAGCCATCTTTCAGCTCTGGAAGTAACGAATTTCTGGGATATTCCACACTGCAGTTTTTGAATGGTACCAGAACCAGAGTACTTGTTTGAGTATTTCAGCTTTCTGGTTTCTATACATACGCCAACACCTTCTGTACCAAAACAACTTTCAAATCTGGATGTAATGAATTTCAAGTTTATTCTAGGTCGCAGCCTTTGTTTCTTAATGCGACAATGCAATTGATAATTCTTTGTAATTTCTATTTTCAAGTATTGTATGGATACATGTACACTCGTTCGTGAAAATAAAATACATCACCTCCTTTTACGTGTCTTGCCAATTCCACGAATGCTGTAGAAATATCCACTGTCGAACTGAAAAACAGAACAACCGATTATTTATATGAAACAGATCGGTAGAATTGGCAGTTTAATTAGGAACGCTTGTGTCGATGGGTTAGGTTCCATAACACGAACACAGTCGGTTAATCCATACCGTCTCACAGGTGACGATTTCTTAGCACAGAATGAGTCAGACACCTCAACTGGGTGTGCAGCATCTCTCCTGCAGTAAAATGCAGTCGGACTTTATATTATATAGAAATCACCCATTTTCATCGTTCTGAGATATAATTTCTACAAGATCGAAACTATACTGCATTTGACCATGTATTAAACTTTTATTTATTTGTTTCCACATTTGTTCAATTCTTATGCATGAGGGCCTCATTCACTATGCAAGCTGAGCGACTATACGTTAAGACAGAGTATAAGATCGCTTTGAGAAACGGGGCCCTGGTGTTCGGGCATCTGATACAACATATAAGGTTGGTGGGTTGGTTGGTTGTTTTACGCCGCACTCAGCAATAATCCAGCTATTTGGCAACGGTCTGTAAATAATCGAGCCTGGGCCAGATAGTCCTGTGATCAACAGCATGAGCATAGATCAACGATGGGATACGATGTACGACATAAGGAGTGAGTTTTAGAACTATTACAGTTCTATTGCAGCACCTGAAGTGGTGCAGGTCTTAGACGTTTAATACTTTGGTGAAACTGATGAGCACGGCTGTGTTGCTGACAAACCAAACTACATAATCAGGGCGAACAGGGACTCAAACCCGCAATCATGGGTTTCTTGTGTGACAAAGGGGACGCAACTCTGAACAACGAATCTCGGCGTCTTAGACGACTGGCCGACTTTAAAGGGTAAATGGATTCAGTAAATGTCATCTTTGGCGAGTGGTCAATGAGTTAGTTAACTAAGTTGAGCTACTGGCTCGTCATATTTGTTTTATACCATGTGTTTCTTATTTTTTTTAAAGTTCAGATGCATAAACTCCTGAATATCTGACTTGAAGTAAATGTTAGAAATGATCTAAACTATCAATAAAGTCTGATCAGGGGCCCGTTATCAGAAAGGAAATTTGATCTCCTTTTCAACCTGACATTCATTAGTATCGTAGAATATTCGTTGACTTCATGCACTTGATGCTACTTCGTGTGAAAATATAGGATGTAGGTGCAATAAAAAATACATTTTGATTACACTCATAAGAATACAACCGCTAGACCATACCTTGAACCGATGGACAAGTGGACAGAGCGACTATCAACCTCCATGATGGTCTTTATGTCCGCTCCTGAACGGCAGAACTTCAGAAAGGTCGCGGATCCGGCCGCGGCTGCGGTGGTGAGACGAGGAAGCCAACCCATCTTTGTGACTTTATCCAAGAGGAATGACTGTCCGAGGTGATTGTTGTTACGTCATTGTCACGTGACCTGACTATGACGTCAACGAGATTATGACGTCATCATCAATGCGACACTTGGGTACCCGTGATATTCACAGATTTTTCAAAGATACCAGTGACTTGTTATCAGGGCTATACTTATAACATTTGGCATTTGCCAAATTGTAACCAAAATATGCTTTTGAGACCAGTCAGTAAAGAAGGTTTTACGCCACTTTTAGCAATATTCCAACAATAATCAAGGGCTTCATGTGGGGAATCGAACCCGGCTCTTCTGCATGACGAGCGAATGCTTTCACCACCAGGCTACCCTACCGCCCCGAAGCACAACAATACATTGTTGTCCAGTTAAAAATCGTAAATATTTTTGACGCATGTGAAGTCCCGTGTTCCATGTGAGAAACCTACAGAATTAAAATGTGTGTTTGTTTGAAGAAATACTTCTACCTGAATGCCATTTGGTGCAACATATATATGTATGTGTTTCACTGTTCCGTGCTCGTTTCAATGAGAATAGATTTCACTCAGTGCTGGTCGATCTGACCCATGGGATTGGGTTGAGCTGAATGCCACAGATTGTCTCGTTGGGGGACATTAATGCATCGAATGACATAAAATCAATGTTCACAACAAAGGAGTAAATTACGGACACAGTGAATAAGAGACACTATATACAACAGTTACAGTTAGAAACAGCAAGAAAATCCACTCGCTCAATGGCTTACAGAATGCCACGTTAACCTTAAATCGCTCAAAAAGAACACATTAGATAATATACTCTAGCAAAAAAGAAACGCATGGGTGTATTTTCACGAATTTAATCAGGTAACTTTAAAGTGAGATAACACATGTAATTACGGAGCAGTTGCAGCCAAATGTCACAGTGTATAAGATCGAATGTCTGTTATCATCTATAGCTTATAAAAAAATCAATAAGCTTTAATCTTTGAAGGCGATCCGTTTTACATTTTGCGTTTGGTGTTTACGTATTGCGTTAAAGACATTTTTACATTTTGTGTTAATTTTTTACATATTGCGTTAGGTTTTACATATTGTCTTGATTTTACTTATTGGGGTTGTACAACAATTACTCTTTACTCCTCTGATCTAATTGCAGGCATTAGTGCACACTAATTGGAACAGTCCACTTGTGTGCGGGTAAGCGTATCGCTGTCACAACAAACTTTGTAGTTATTTTTCCCTGTAGGCATTTGTAGACCTAATCTAGGATAGCTCGTCACATGACACTCACCACAATATCGGTCAACCTGGGCAACAGAGATTTGGGCAAAACGTTCATTTCGACGTCGATAGACACGTACTCTTCCGTCGCTGGACTGAAGCAGAAAGCGTGATTCGTCACGGAACCATAAACGTCGCCAGTTTTGTAGGTTCCAGAATTTTCACCACTGAACCCGTCGACGACCAAAATAGGGTTTTCTGGCTCGAAGTCCAGCTTTTCGTAAACGAATGTGGATGTCTTGCTGACGTGAGGTCACGCGTGGACGGCCGGTCCGAGAAAAATCTCTTGTGTTCCCATTATGTTGAAAACCTCTCCATAGAAATGAGATCGTGTTTCGATGGACACCAAAATGTCTGGCTACTTCATTTTGGGCCATTCCAACATACCCATGGCACGGAGTCACGGCAATGAAGCAGAAAGTGTGATTCGTCACTGAACCATACACGTCGCCAGTTTTGTAGATTCCAGAATCGAACGTTACTGCATCACTGGGCATGCCGACGTCGATGTAGTCGTCCGGCAGCGGCCGGGCCAAAATATGGTCTTCTATCTCGAAGTCCAGCTTCTCGTAAACGATTGCGAATGGTTTGCGTGGACACTCTCTTCAAACCAGGCTGTGCAGTTGCAGTTGCCGTGACAGTTCGATTCCGCAAATGAAGTACCCAGCTGCAGATGTACCTATCCTGCGCTGCAGTGGTAATCCGAGGCCTACCACTTCGAGGTCGATCTTGCGTAGAATTGGTTTGTTGAGATCGGTCACATAAACGACTGATGGTGTTCTGGTGAACTTTGAGGTGACCTCCAACGGCAGATTGGGACTCCCCAGCCTCCAGGCGCCCAATGACAACCTTTCGATTTACAGCAGTGAGTCGCAGCATAACGATATTCTTTCATTTAGCAAAAAATGCCAATGGTCGTCTAAAAGCAAAACGGCTTTGTATGCAATATCCTAAGCTGGTTCCCGGCTCCCTTTGCGCGCGCTAACTTTCGATATGCGAGACGGGGCCCAGCTTAGCAATATCCCTGCTCACAATTCCCCAGAACTGCACGTGCACATTGCGAACCACTTTTTCTCCGTGATATTATCATGGAAGTTGACACTATCGAACGTGCATTAAAGTTTCGAAAGATGCGTTTTTCGCTCCATGTACACGAACCAGTATTGTAATGGTAAATTAAACAACGGATGTGATCAAACACCAAGTTTGAAAAATATTTGAAATTTCAGATATAAATATCGCCTTGCGTTTCTTTTTTTGGGAGAGTATATTGCTGAGTTTTTACAGTACACTGCGAGGCTTGATTAGAGAACATTGTGCAAAACTGAACTTGATAAAAAACTATTTCCTCTCATGAAAATGTTGGTCCCCCTGTTGCATCTTATTGACTATGTTTCTGTCCCCGGCAGTCATTCCAATGTTTTGGGGGTAAATGATCTGCCAATAACGAAGGAAACTGATATCTATATCTATCTTTAAGATATCTATAAAAAAGTCAGCCATTTCAGTTTCAGTAAATATAATGTTACTATATAATGTTAGCAGATAAAATAAATGTTAAAAGTTTGATTTATAAACACCTGTACCTAGGTTTGCACTGTGTAATCACTACTTTTGTTCGTTTGTTGTTCAAAGCCATACTCAGCAATATTCCAGCTATCTGGCGGCGGTCAGTAAATCTTCGACTCTTGGCCAGATCCAGTGATCAACAAATTGAGATACGATGACATGTGTCATCCGAGTCAGCGAGCCTGTCCACCCGATTCTTTTAGTCGCCTCTTACAAGCATGGATTGCTTAAGACCAATTCTAACCCGGATCTTCATGTTTGGTAATCATTGTGAAACCACTTTCCATTATACAACCAAATATTTTGATTTCTTCTACCAGTTGTTATGTATTTGTATTATAGTTATACCAGTAATTGTGCAACTTACTGGTAACTATGTTTTAAACGATACAAATGGTTAAACCGCATTGGTGGATTTAACGCTGCTTTGAGCTGTTTTTCATTCAAATCATGGCGTATCAGCTTAACGTTGAAGGAAAGCCTGGAGTGATGCAGGTAATACGTGTCACCGACTCTAGTGAAACCCGTTAGCACATGTGTATGCTGGTGCTGATCAGGGCAAAGGTGTTCGAACCACCGATTCTGACCGGGGCTGACGTCAGCGTCGTCAACAGCATCGTCAACAGGGGCACCCGTGTACCCACTGTAAGCTACAGTAACGTCATGGAACTGTACGGAAGATTGACTTAATCTACCTGACAGTCCCTGAACCACATCGTTTGTATGAGAACTACATCTATTCAGAGACTAAGCGTCAGTCTACACCCACGTGTAAACCGGTGGATTTGGCCTTCATAGCAACGAATGTTTGCCGTAGGAGCCAAATTTTGGAAACATATGATTGTTCAGTCAAATGCCACAAGCGCAAAGGACATACATTTCACAAGATATAGTTCTTGAGATTCAAACACGTTTCTACGTTGTAATACATATATGAGTACAATATGATGCGAGCGAGATAATACCTTTGACAAAAATAAAGGGTAAGGTTTCAACAAAACTTTACTTGAGCATATGGACTGGGTTCTTGTGGGAACTTAAATGAAAATGTTTCATTTGCTGTAAACGAATACGATTCAATATAAATTTTAAATACAAAATGAAGAAATTTACTGTAATGTACATTGAATATAATGATTCAATTACTTGTGTCAAGTAAATGTATGAATGATTCATGAGATGTGGTCCAATGTATGTGATATCATTGAATATATTGTTCATATATTTGGTATGTATTTCAACATGTGGTATGACATGGTAAAGCAGAACAGGCTATGCCCCATATTATTTTGCTTCGGGATTAACGCACCTCTCTGGCTGCTTAATAGCTGGGTAATAGGAGCCAGGTAGGTGAGGGGAATCCCTTGTAAACTCACTGCTGGCTAAGCCGCCACTACTCAATTGCAATTGCTAATTCCCCCCGACACTAATTACATTGTTAATCCCTAATTCCAAAAGAGTTGACATTGACCACAAATTCCCAATTGAAATATACCATTGGTAATACATTATAAGAAACAACGTTAAGTTGTCAGATATGTAACTCTCCCGTAATAGACACAAACCTCCCTATCTAATTCAACGTGATTAGTTTTCGTTCTTAAGATGACGATATATTTTCTAACATTACTATGTTTCATATTTGCATAAATTAGATAATCTCCCTAACACTAAACACGTTAGTCTCTTGTGTACCATAGAACACTTTAACACCAGACTATAAAGCATCGTACGTGTTGGATTTGAACACATCTGCTTGCAACTCAGGCCACCACTCTCCTACCCAGAGTTCCATGCGGCAAGCCAGCATTGTACCTCTGCCACATGCCAGAAAAATGTGACGATTCGTCACATCTTGCACCGTCCATTCAATATAATGTACATATTTCTTTTACTCTTTTATTTTTGACGAGTCTACACATCTAACTAAACATCTTTAATAGAATGAATTAGTTTCACTGAGAAAATATCCAAAAACATGTAACACTATTTCGATTTGCGTAGCGATCCTTTGTTTACATAGGTTGTACGGCTCCACGTGCTGTCATCGAAGCCGACAGAGAGCAAACGATACAGCCAGTTTGATATCTAAATATGTACTGTCATAGACCTAACGGTATGAAGAGAGCGCCGAAAAAGCTTTCGTGAGTCCAGTCTCTTCTTATTATGAATATGCGCGTTTGATTACAAACAAGAGAAAAGTCCGGTCGCGTGATATGCAAATTAGCCTGTGGCAGTGATGTTATGTTAAGTCATCGCTGTGGCGGAATGTGTCAGGCCACAAGTAACTCTGTCGCCGCGAATCGATGTGCGGAGTTACGTCCCTTGGACAAACCAGATTTTGATTTGAAATCCTAGGTTCGCCATAGCTCACTTGGTTTGTCAACACCATTGTGACGTGTTCATTTGTTCACAACATAAGGCATAAACAGATATGGCTATAACCATTGATTAGACAATAGACTAACATCTAGTCTCTGAAATGAACATATTTTACCGAAAGAAACGGTTCCTAAATAATAATGATAAAATATTATGAAAAGGAACCAGAGACTTTCTTCATTTTCAGAAACTGTGGTATTCTAGACTTACCACATATTCTAGACTTGCATGGGCTTTCTCGGATATAATTGTTTCGGGGTCTGTATGACAGACTGATTAAACAGTTCAGTTATGTCAAATCATCGCCCCCTACACAATAAAAAGTACAATAGAGAGACCACATACATACAATGAGTAAACCTGATACAAAACAATTGATGTAATTTTATTTCAAAATTCATGGATCTTTTCAGCTTCAAATATCTACACGTTGGAAATTGCACAAGCCATGTGTATTCATTAGACTGTCGGGGTGTAGGGTATGGATGTGGTCGTATCACTGTCATGATGGACATACTTACATTCAACATCACAATCACGCCGGAGACTGTTGAGAACAGAATCGCATATCGCATATCGTAGCCACATGGGGACTCGAACACGGATTATTGACGTGATGTAATATAGGAGGTAGCCCACTGAGCACATGATGATCCCTCGCGCACCTGTTTTGCTGGCCAAAGTCAGCAGGCAAACCCCACTGCCTCTACTACCCCCGCCCACCTATGACCGTTCTAATATATAGAGGGTTGTCGCTGTTTACAATTATAGAATAGTAGTAAGGTTGTCACGAGTGCATTATTCCCCAGAGGGTGTAAAATGCAACAATTAAGAGATTTATATGTAACTCTAGAAAACTTATTATACAATATTACTGTTTGGTATCAAAACAAACAAATTATGTCTCAAATAAGTATAACATCGGGTTTTCTGGATAAGGAGTAGTCTTTGCTATGTGTATTTTTGTTGTTGTTATTTTGTTTTCGCTTTCTATTATTTAAAATGGAACATTGAATACTGAAAGACTTTAAATTTCCTTTTTTTTCCCATTTTATGATACAAGAGAGAAAAAATCGAAACATTAAATATGACATTAAAACTTCAATATTGCTGTATCAAAATGGAATGGCTGGTCACTGAGATACATATAAAATGTTACCCCATCCCCAAAAGTCAGACTTGGAAGATATATTTTGAACAATATTATTATATGTGCTTGTTATCATTTAGATTAAAGCATTTTTTGTAATATCACATCAAATAATCTACGACAAGAAAATAACAAACATCCAATAATTGATGACATATCTGTAAGAACATTAATCTATGAAACGCCAGTTCAAACAGCCCTAACCCAAACATACATTTCCGTGTTATATAAGTTATCGTTGAATGGTTGGTTACAACTTGAATAAGATTACATGAACGTGTGCTAAAAGAATGTTGCATAAGTTTGCATGGAGGTCAACATTCCCTGTGGCCACACAATTATTCGTGGGGAAGGAGATTCTAACGTCTTGAAATCACACCATGTAGAGAGTCGAGGTTGGGACAATATTCACTCAGACAATCAGGTTTTGTAGTTTCCAGTTCATATCGATTTCATTATATTTTAATCATTTCGTTCTAACATACAAGATAGATTCGTTCATGGTATGGAACATTGATGTTTTCTGTTCTAGATAATATATGTGGCTTAATATAATTATATATACATGTATTACTGTCTGTTGTGTTAATAATATACAGTGACTCATTTTTCCCTTTAAATCCAGTAATACAGTAAAATATACTCATGTCAATAATGGTTGTCACCCCTTTCAATTTTTTTAATTGGAGAGGGGGTGTGAGGTGTGTGTGGGGTTGTGGTGGGGAGGGGGTGACAACCTTTATTGGCATGAGTATATATACCCGCCGACCATACAACGCCATGGCATGTTGTTCCAGGAATGGGTTAGGTCATATTGTCTCTGGTTAGGTTGCATAACACAAATTAAAATTTTTGTGGGGCACATTTTTCTCTTTATACAGTGCAGGATGGTAGTGCTTCATTTGATGTTTTCTTTTCAAACGAATACTAATTATTTGCTACCCGTGGAACCCCGTGGCATATAGACAGCTAGTGTTTGGCTAAATAAATTAACTCATTAGCCATGTATTCCTTCTAGTTGGCATCGTGAAAAATCCGAAAACTTGCTCCTGGTAAAGTGCAGTCCCCAACTTCGTTTCCGTTCAAAATGGTATCCAGGTTATAACGGGTAGTGCCGGGTAAAAAGGATTTGGCATAAGAGGCAGTTCGACTGTAAACTTGTATTTCAGAGTTATTTCTTAAACTATATCTTGTAGTTTCGGAGAAGGATGTAAATCTGAGTAGGTAAATTAATTTCTCTTTCAAATGATCACGAAGTTACCTACACAAAGTGTATGTTAATCAATTTATCTTATAAAGTTTCATTAAGACTTCCACAAGATTCAGTTACATAGCAAATCAGTAATTAGCTAGGGTGAATCCATTCTATCAGAGAGGGGAGTATGGTGTGTTTTCTTTGTTAATTACCTACTCCACTGTCTCATAACTGGGAATCTCTGAATTGGGAGTTCTCACAAATGGGAGTAGACCCCCTTGTTAATCTGTTTGTGTATTATAAAGAATACCCTTCACAGTGTATACTATATAGACAGACTGTGACACTTACAATACCTACAACCCGTGATGGTCCGGGTTAGAATTGGTCTTCAGCAACTCATGCTTGTCGTACGTAAGAGGCGACTAACGGGATCGGGTAGTCAGGCTCGCTGACTTTGTTAATGCATGTCATCGTATCCTAAATGCGTAGATCGATGCTCATGCTGTTGATCACTAGATTGTCTGGTCTAGACTCGATTATTTACAGACCGCCACCATATTTGAAATATTGCCGAGTGTGGCGTAAAGAAACAAAGAAAGATCTATGTATATCATCTACAGTCGCTGTGAGCAGATATGGTCTGTCTTGCAGTCTCTAATCCACATTATTTTCCATTCCCCCCAGCCCATTCTGCAGTGCTAAAGCCCTCTAGATTTCCTCAGGTGCTGGATCTCCCATTCAATGCGGCTCATTTCAATTTAAAAGGAATTATTTAATTGTTCTATCAAAATTATATATATTAACAGACTTACAGTTAGTCTATGAGCAATCAAGCCGAATTCAGCAATATACTGAATAACAGATAAGTACAATTTGAGAGTTGACATTAATACACCTCATCCACACAAAAACAGGCCCCACGTGCAACGAAAACGTCACTGGCATGTTATGACAACTGTCCTTCATTGACAATGTGTTCAACAGAGCGAGACAGCATAGAAAATGTCGGTAGGAAATTATTATAAACATTTGCGTGCGCAGGCGCCCTCTTTCGGCTGTGGTTGACAACAAGCAACATGTCTGACGGTAGCTCCGATTGTGAAGGGGTTTATACCGAAACCTGGGTCCCTTACAAGGACCGCCAGGAATGGAAAGACATACAGCCTGTCCCCCAGGACGACGGGCCACACCCAGTGGTCCAGATCGCCTACTCGGAAAAATGTGAGTAGTCAATGTCACCATGCTTACCCCGGTCGAAGAGACGGCCATGCCTCTTTTCTATATTTGGCGCGAAGAGTTATCGGAATTTAGATCGAAATATTTTTAGTATTAGCGGAAAATGTGCCTTGGCACTCGTCTGAGAGTACTGGATTTGTTTTGAATTGATTGCTGTACGATTATTGTTTTCTAACGTTGTTAGGCTGGGGTGTAGCGACGTTCGTTGTTTATGTTTACATCCTTGCCCTAGTATTGTCATTCACAATAATGATATGCAGATTTCATGTTTGGCGGCCCTCGCGAGCGTAAATGTCTCTCCTTATGATATAACCATGCACGTCCAAACTTTTCCCGTCATATTTAATTAAATTTTCTGTAAAGATTATTTTAATGTATATATTATTATATTTTGGCTGCTATCAGGCACATGATGAGAAATGCACCATCATCATCTGAGCGCATGACGATTATTTGTTTACCATGTTTGTTTAGGGCTTGGCTTCTAGTTTTGAAGCATTGACATTAACGATAATCATGCAGCAATTTATAAAAAAAAACTAGCATTGATCTGGGAGGTTTCATACCAAGGTTATTGTGACATGTAAAATTCTTATTTGCCCTTGATGACACTCGTGGTCGCGAATGTTGTGTTTTTGTGTGTAGCAACACAATATTTTCATTATTTTCATGCTTTACCATTGAATGAAATTCAAATTGACTGATGCCTTAAATTATGAATTGTGAAAAATAGGAAATAACCTAGCTGGCATGGAATTAATTGACAATTTGATCAAATGTTGATTTTGAATAATGAATCATGGTTGTGCAAGGTTATTCAGTGTACAGTACATCTACTGGTTGCTGAACAGACTGCTCGCCATATTTTAGCGGTGTTTACAAAATTACTCTGTCATTCGTTAAATTAATGACACAGAATTAATTATGATACTTAATTAGCTATTCACCGATGTGTCCAACCCCTTCACTGCCGCCGATCATGTTTTTATATAAAGCGGCGGAAGGGAATCATGGCAGTATAAATAGATGTTTTCTTTATAACAGTTATCGCCATTCAGAATTTCTCATGCCATTCGTGAAATAATATATATTTATAGCATACAGTAACCTTTAATAATTGAATGTGGGACTATTTGAGTGTTTCTTTTACAGTAGATTGATAGGGTATGAAACAATTACTGATTTGTGAACTTGAAGTTGCCATTATATAGGTCGTGGGGACTAAGTATTGCTAAAACTAAAAGCGGCGCAAAACCGTACTCGCTCTCACACATGATGATGCAGATATTGATTCTACTGTCTGCGATGTCCTTGTACAAAGCTCATCCACGTCCATCCCTGTATAAATTGCCTCCATCATGTAGATCCCCCATGATTGATTAGGTCTTGAGAAATTATTATCATGTCTGTTTTGCCGACCCTTGCAGATCATGTCTTTCAGCATATCCAGCTGCTGTTTTACATTTTGATGTAAATATGATGAACATAATGGACTATGAAATGACAAAAAGTCCCTGGGCAAATACGCATTTATTTCAACAGGATCAGGTGGTCAGGCTCGCTGACTTCGTATCCCTGTTGCATAGATCGATGCTCATGCTGTTGATCACTTGTTTGTCTTGTTCAGACTCGATTATTTACATACCACTGCCATATAGCTGGAATATTGCTAAATGCAAGTCCCCCACATCTTGATATAACTGGAACATTGTTTAAAGTTGCGTTAAACCCATCTCACTTACTCCTGTGATATATATTCCTTCATGAACATGCCAAACGTACTGTAGACTAACGCTTAGTCCCTGAATTGAATATATATAATTTGATAGTAACAAATAACCCATTTGAATTGAAAAGGAGCCCCAATGAGATGGGAGATTTATGAACCTCGAGAAATCTTGACTTGGTTCATTTAGAGCTTTACCATTGCATGCACGGTTAGGCAGTAGGGAAACACTGTGGTTCAGGGACTGTGAGACAGACTCATCTTACAGAAACATATATGGTTACCAGTATATATGATTTTGCTGTTGTGGATTCAAGCTAAGGCAGTTACCCAACCACTGGTCTGTTGGAAAATATTGAGTGAGTATAGTTTAACGTCGCACTTAGCAATATTCCAGCTATATGGCAGCGGTCTGTAAATAATCGAGTCTGGACCAGACAATCCAGTGATCAACAGCACAATCATCGATCTGCGCAATTGGGAACCGATGACATGTGTCAACCAAGTCAGCGAGCCAGACCACCCGATCCCGTTTGTCGCCTCTTACGGCAAGCATGGGTTACTGAAGGTTCATCCTAACCCAGACCTTCACGGGTTGGAAAATATTGGGAGTCTAGGGGTGTTTCCCTGAAGTCCAGTTATAGTTCAATATATACATATACAAGTCTGGAATGAGGTGCAGAAATCATCCTTTTGTCATGCCGAAGACCCAGGTTCGATTCCCCACATGAGTACAATGTATGAAGCCTATTTCTGGTGTCCCCTTCCGTGATATTCCTGGAATATTGCTAAAAGTGGTATAAGCCTTTACTCACTCACCCACTTACTTACAAGTCCGGAATGAGGTTCAGATTAGTTAGGTATGACCTACTGTGTCTACAGCTGGTATGTGAACATTCAGAAGCTTAAGCCATCTCAGTTTGTGAAACTATGGTGGTGAGAACATCAGACGAGATGAACTTGTGATGTAAACGTAATAGAAAGGTAAAACAAATTTTTAAATTCTCATTTTGTGAGTTCATTATGTAAATCATTGGCTCATGAACATGATGAAAATAATGTTCTGATTACACTTAATTGAAAAATGGTAGATATGTTTTTCAATAACCATGATTAAGTTTATTTCTGAAGCAAACAAAAAAATAATGTTGGTATACATTTGTTAACAGTGATTAAGACATTACCACTGACAGGCGTGGATTCCTTTGTTGTGTAATAATGCACTCAGCAGTATTCTAGAAAAACTAACTTGAGCATTGATCAGTGATTTCATCAACCAATCTGATCTATGAAGATCAGGGTTAGAAGTACAGTCATCCCATCGCAATAACGCTCTTCGCGATACCGCGGATTCGGTTAAACCGCGGGTTAATCCGTTGCTCCCATAAAAAAAGTTGCCCAGCGATCACACATCTTCATGTCATCGAAAATAGCACATAATCAATTCCGCTGTTGAGCTCTGGTTAATCACGTTGTAAACTAGTGAAATTCAGTGCGGATTGCAATTAACAGTGTTTATCGTACTTATCCATGTTTTTTCAGATGCTTTAAACATGCAGGGTTTTCTCAATAATAATCAGACGAACTGTGAAACATCGTAATAACTTATAAAGACAACTTCATCATAAAGACATGCCATCAGCTGAGTACTTACAATGTTTGCTGTGATGCAACACACCACGTTATTACGCGGGTAAACACCGCCATCCGAGAACGTATGATGTCAGAAAACACATTTTATTTGATTAAATTCACTCCCATTTTCATTCATTAAAACTGTTAAAATAACAACGGAGAAACCATGAGTGAAATGGCATTACCCCATTCCATACAACGTCTGCTTACCAAATTCGTGAGGGTCCGTTTTTCACGCCTACCGCGATAGCACCAATTTCACATTATTCTCAGCAATCACGAACAGATTACAGCCTCGTCATCCATGGATCCCAAGATCCGCGTTATTGACTCATTGAAGTCATATTTGACAATTAATTGCCAACATTTTGTTTTTACAATCAAAGTGGCACGTACCGTGTGAAGTCAGCGGTGACTTGTCAAACTGTCTCCTACGTAAAATAACTGCTTAAGATATAAATTATTCTGATAATGGAATAGACATCCTTTGATTTATGTTATCGAATCTTTTTTAACTGAATCACATCAGTGATGGACCAAAACATCTGTGCACTTCTGATTGCTATTTCCAGCGTAAGTTGAATAACAGGTAGCATAAAAGGAACAACAATTGAATAAATTATCATGTCTAGTGATGTTTGATTGTAGGTTTCCAGTACATACATCTATTTTCATTTACAAAGTTTGTTTTTTCACCTACGATATGATATAGTTTTGACTGGGCACAATACATGAAATATCAGTTTTGTTACGTCCATGGAAAATATGATTTTACTTGGCCTTTGTCCCGCTTTGTGTAATAGTTACTTACTTACTATAACGCAGGTGTCTAATAATGTGGGGGGTTCATCCATGGACCCCAAGACCCGCGTTATGGCGAGGGATGACTGTATCTTCAACAAACCATGCTTGTCGTAAGAAGCGATTAGGACAGGGTTTGGCTTGGTTGATGGATGGTAACATATACCAAATGCAAGGATTGATGCTCATGATGTCAGTCACTGGATTGTCTGGTCCAGTATTAACAGACTGTCATATAGGGTGCATATTGCTGAGTGAAGCATTAAACAACCAGCAAACAGTAACCCAAACCACCCTATCAAGACTTGAAGTTAGTCACCTCTTAGTCTTACAAAAGGCAGTGGTTGTTGAAGATCAGTTGAACCTGGATCTTCACAGGATGATGAACACGGAGGCTCTTCATCCAGCTTTCAGTGTTGTCTCAGTCAATCTCCGAACCGCATGACATGTCATTTATTCACTATGTTTGCAGTAAAAACATACCCAAATATGGATGCTTGTTTCACATCAGTAAAGCTTCATGAAACTCTTTGCCATGGTACATTGACAAGGCTAAGCTTTGATCGAAGCAACATCAACATTATCCATGTTGATTATAAAATAACACAGTTGTTGTTTTTAAAGTCCTGTGTATTTAAGTATTGCATCAGGTTTCATCAGGCAGATGGTTGAAGCTGCTTGTATGATATTAGGGCAGTGGGGTAGCCAAATGGTTAAAGTGTACGCTTGTCACGGAGAAGACCCAGGTTTTCCCCACATGGGTACTAATACTACAATGTGTGAGGCCCATTTCTGGTGATGTTGCTGGAATGTAGCTGATAGTAGTGTAAAACCATACTCACTTCTTGTATGGTATTAACTACACATGACTCATCAGTGTTTATTGTGTGTTGGGTTATTTGAATTTTTTGTTTGAAGTATCCACCTTTTGATGAAGTCCATACCGAAAGGTATCAGAATCTGCAAAGTTGTGTTTTACGTTGCATGTGACTTTTAAGTATCCACCTTCCAAGCATAAATTCGACTGCCTCCGTGGTGTAGTGGTAAGAGCGTCCGCCCGATGAGCGGAAGGTTTGATCCCCGTCCGTGTCATACCAAAAGACATTAAAATATGGTACTTGTTGGTCCCTGCCTGGCGCTCGGCATTAATGGGTACATCAAGGACTGGTCGGCTCGGAGTCAGTATAATGTGTCTGAGTGGGTTATTCATGCTTCAGTGCGGCTTGGTATCTCATTGGGCATTATAAAACCAGCTTCAGTCTGGGCTAGTACAAGCAGCCGCACATAGACATACACACGCATGCACGTCGTCATATGAGCGAAATATTCTCAAGCACGACGTTAAACCCAATTTCACCTCACCAAGCATAAATTCAACTTGTTCCTGGTATGAAGTGAGTGAGTTTAATTTGATGCCGCCTTTAGCAATATTCTAGCAATATGCCGGGAAACTGCAGAAATAGAGAATATTACACTCGGTCTCATTATATACAAATTATACGAAACAAGTGTCCTTCCTGTGGTATCTGACCGAGCGAAAGCGAGTTTCATATAATTCGTATGTAATGAGACCCGAGTGTGGTATTTTATTTATTACCCACGTCTTACATGCATTAAATTGACAAAATAGCGTATTTTTGTTATTGCTATGGTTTCAAACCTAAACCGGTTTCATAAAGAGGTTGAGGAAGAATTTTGTTCTGTAGTACACTTTTTGCATGACGTCACATTGTATTGACTTCACTTCGCCATTCTCGCCTGTCTCCTTCGTAACCGACGTCACGATGCATGTCAGTTGTCATCGCCTCTCGTACAGCCTCCTACAGTAAACTACTCCATGGCAACCCGTTTCTTGGTTTGCAACTGCTTCACTCGGCTAACATCACTGGTGGAAACATTGCGTTTATGTTTTTCGACGGATATAATGTCTCAGTTCGACTCACAATTAAACAGCGACACGGCAACGTTCGCAATGTTTACATTCCCACAATGCATCTAAGTTGTAGAATGAATGAATTCACGTGTTTGTTATGAATGGACAAGTAGTTCTGTCACAACGTGACCTAACTGAGAGGTCATCGGTTATCCAATCAAATCATTAGAATCTCAGGTCACGTCGTTACGACACAGGTCAACTTGATACGACATTCGTGTGACATACGAGATTAGTATGCAACTACCCATACGTTGACCGTGTGGGTAATAAATGGGCTTAACACATTGTAACCATGTGGGGAATTAAACCTGGGTCTTCGGCATGACAAGCAAACACTTCAACCACTAGGCTACCCCACCACCCTTCTGTTTGATAACCACGGTCACCTGAATCTGTCGTGGCTTGACATTTGGGGCTGGCTATCAATGTAGGACATAAAGATCTACTAAATATTGATAGATTATTGACATATACTCCCCATCAAAAGTTTAGACTCGCTAGTGTAAATGTAGCCACTTACTTAAGTCAACTCTTCTAAACTAGATTTTGCAATTTTTTTGTAAGTGGTGACATATTTATGCTTGGAGTACTAACAAACCACTGACGTGAGCATAACTTGGAAGCAGCATGTGAATAAAAACCTGCTTTTGAGTAAATGTAAACTTAATTTTATCAAAATAGTTTATATTTATTATTATCAATGACAGAATTTTTCATATCGATAACCATTAATAGTTCTCTGTTTTCTTCCACACACACGCACGTCATGCACATACACGCGTGCGACAATGTTTCCGATAATCAATCTTCTTAGCCATCCCTAATGACATGTTGCCTATTCTAGTATGAAAGAATCAGGAAATCCTTAACTTATTTTGAGTAGAATATGATTGCGTGTTTTGATCCCATAATTACTCTGATTGTGATCATTGGTTTGGTCACACGATGGCTTTCTTCTGGGGTTTGAACTGATTCACCAGTTAATTATACAACACTGTGATAAAACTGAAAGAATGTTCAGAGTAACCATGGTAACATCAAACACGACTCACTAGTCACAGTGGTGAACGTTAGATTATTTCCATCCTGCTTTTAGCGGTTGGCATGGTTAGTTTGACTCTTGTTGAATGTAGCATTAAACAACGAACAAGTGTGTGAAATGAATAATGATTTCATTGCTGCCATGATTGTGGACTTAACTTAAATATTGTTATAACTGACTCTGTCTGTATGTATTTGTAAGACTGGCTTTGTTTGTTGGAATAGCCTTGTGAAATCACCAGTCAAAGCAAAACCCACATGAGTTTCCATGTTAACTCTTTTGGTTTGTTTATGTCAACTTAAAAATAAGTTCAACTGTTGTGTGAGTTTAGGTTTTACACTGATTTCAAGAGTATTTCAGTTATATCACATCAACATTAGGATTCTATTTTTTTTAGCGGGAAAAATTAATTATTATTTTCTTATTCTTGAAAAAATAGACCGGCGGATCCGTAAAACAAGAAATAAAATTGATCTGGCCTTACAAGTATTCATAAATATTCGATTCTAGAGACCACGGATAATAAATTCTGTTCATGAAGGGATACGGTTTGATTCACCAAATACGTGAGTGAATTGTAACTGGACTAACAGATTCCTTCACTTGCAAGTCAACAATGAATATTAAATACAGTATTGTAGTTGACAAGAGACTTCAAACACATATCCTTTAAATGATGGATATGTTTGTGGATGGTGCCTCCATGACAAATCTGTAACGTGTCTTCATAAATCTCACAAGTGTTTCCAGTGGATCAAAGGCACTCTGTGATGATGAATTAGATATGCACCATCGTTCCATGCATAGTAATGCTTAATTTCATGTTGTACCATATAATACCGTAGATAAGCAGAATTTTGATGACCCAAAAAAGCAGTCTGTAGAAGGGGGTCGGCTTATCTATGGGTTACACTTTCGTCAAACTTTATTCCAGGGGGTAAGAAAATGACACTGTATCGCTTCGCGTGAACAAACAAACAAGAGAAGACGACTTTGTCAGTAAAGACGTTAAATTTGCAATTAAACGTCACTGGACAAGATTATTTACCTTTAAGTTATAATTTGTTTTTGCTGGGCATTGTATTATTTGCAGGCATTAAGATTACCGTGTGTATTTGTCTCATATATAGAGCCGGAAATGGCAATCAGCTCTGCACATGTTCCTGGCAATCTACCGGGGATTTAGTTAAGACATAGACCATAATATAACTGTATGAATTTTAATACATAATACTATTTAACCCAAAGAAATATATCCTAGCATTGTGTAATTTTAATTACAGGTTTTGCTCTATAAATGTAAAATATATATAATCAACACTAAGGTTATACAGACCCTCATGAACATGGTAAGCGGAAGTTGTACACACATGGAATGAGATTAAATAAGCATGCCATTTTAGTTCACACACGTTTTCACCGATGTTACTGTAAACTAGCGGTCCATGTTCATGAGTGTCCGTATAACCTTACAAGGCACTTGCACTGGTGCAACCCAATATTACAAAGTGCAACCTAGTTATTTGTCTAATTTGCAAGTCAATTTTTGAGAAATAAATCAACAATAAATCTAACATTATAAGCATAAATATGTCAGCTCATTTTTCTTCAAGACTTGAATAATTCAATTGCATATTTCTTTTAATACATATTGCAATAAAAGCAGTGCAGCTGGTATTTGGCTGGTGCAACTAGGTTTTTATCATAGGTTGCACCTGGTGCAAGTAGGTTAGCATCTCTTAAATCAAGCTGTGCCTTAGTGTTGATTATGTATATTTTACATTTATATAAATTATAAATATATGATCATATATTATAATATATACACGAACAGTATGTGATCATTGTTGATTAATCATCGCTTTTGTGTGTTTGTTATTAATATTAATAATCATATAAGAAACTCATGCTGATACTTGACGTGCACAAATTATTACTATTTATTATAATTAGAAACTCATGTTGATTCTTGATGTGCACAAACTATTAATATTAATCATATTAGAAACTTATGCTGATACTTCTAGCTGTTGGTCCTGTAATTTATAGCTGAGGTTGACGTGGCAGGACACCTGTGACTTGTTTCCTGTCTTGGTTAGTAGTATCAGTTGAAAGTATGTGTGACAGTCAGTGGCAAGGGTTGAAATTAACGGACATTGATATGCTAAATGCATTTAAAAATCATAATAGCGTTCAGTTTTTTTGTAAAGGCCGACTTTTTTAGTGTCCAATGTTTTTGTTGATTTAAATCAGAAAAATTATGAAAATGGCCTCATGAAAACATCGTCAATCATACTAAGTTTGGAGTTATGAGAATGGTCGTATAAAAACATTGTCATACTCAGTTTTGAGTTATTTCCCTTTATTTATTGACAACAATTAACAAAGGATTCCGAATTTAAAATCCACAGAACTTGCTTAGTGTATCATCAGGGTTTTCCGATTCAATGATGGCGGACCAAAGCAACAGCGTGCATTTGTCAAATTTGGCATTTATGATCGAATATTATTACTAATAACATGACAACAAACTACTTAAAACGGAAGTGTGAATGGGAAAGTGGTGAGGAATTGGGGATAAGTCCTGACAAAAAGAAAACTGCCGGTCACGCCAAGAAATCTAGTAAAGCTGTGGGCATTGTAGGTTTAACATGTCAACATGATGTAATTTGGGAATAATTTTTATGTTTTTGCTTATTGCAGTTTCATTTTGCTTGGAGCTTAAAAAGTCACAAGCAGTATTTTGCTTTTGCTGTAAGAAGTGTTGTTCTAGCCTTGAAAGGCTTTCTTGTCATTGCCCTTATGCTAAAAGTTATAACTTTTAAAGCAAAAAGTTCACCATATATTTGTTTCAGTTCGGGATGTGTACGACTACTTCCGTGCCATCCTTGCTGCGGAGGAGAGAAGTGACCGGGCTCTGGAGCTGACGAAAGACGCGGCTGAACTCAACCCAGCAAACTACACTGTCTGGTGAGTAGTAGCGTTCAGAGGGAGGATAAAAGATCAGCTGAAGTCAGATGAGGGATGACAAAATACCAGCATTCAGAGGGGGGATAACAGATCAGCGGAAGTCAGATGGAGGGGTGACAAAATATCAGAATTCAGAGGGGGGATAACAGATCAGCAAAAGTCAGATGTGGGGACAACAAATTACCAGCTTTCAGAGGGGGGATAACAGATCTGCTGAAGTCAGAGTTGGATAACAGATCTGCAGAAGTCAGAGGTTTGATAACAGATCAGTAGCAATCAGAAAGGGACAGTAGACAGTTGCTACAATGCTAGTACCTCTGGGGATTCCACTGGAATAGATCCCTAGCAAACCATGCTGGCTAAAGAATGGATCTGTGATGGATATGGTATACAATAGCAGTTGGACTCTCAGTATTGAAAGAAGGACCTTTCTGAGAAAGTGTATAAGGGACCGTTCATAATCTATGGCTAGGGGGGTGATGATGATTTTTTGAAATTTTTTTGGGGGGGTGTCACCCATTTTGTTCTGGGGAGCTAGGAAGGGGGTCATCAATTTTGTACATAAAAGTATGTTTAGAATTATGCTTAGAAATTATGGGAAGGGGGTGGGGGTCATTGTACATGGCATGCAGGGGTCACTTATTTTGTACATAAATTGGGGGTCATTCACATTGTATATGCTTCTCCATAAAAATCATCATCACTCCCCTAGCCATAACTTATGAACGGTCCCTAACAAATATAATATGTGTTACATTTGACCACTGTTTAAATTACATTATGTATTTATTGTGTTTGCTGTGCCAATTTACGCTTGTCAGAGGGATACACAAATTCTGTGGTATAGACTACCAAATGTCCAACTTTTTTAGGGGAGCCATTGTGGCTGAGCGGGTCAGACGGCTGACTTTGTGTGCTGGCGATTAGGTGCCTGATTCTGAGAGTGTGGGTTCGAATCCCGGATGGGTCTCAACCCAACAAACGTACTAGAATCTGTACTTTACTGAAAGTGTGTAATCCCAAATATTGTATGTGTTACTCAAGACTAGCAACAAGTCTGTAAGAACCCCAAACCTTGTCATGACTAGCTTACTATAGTATTACCTTAAACTATTCGGCCTACATGCTCAGACGAGACGCCACAGAACCTTTGTCCTATATTGAGTTCACCACCAGTCCACCAACCATTAAGTCACAGATATCAGTGGTATAATAGTGTATATGCCCTCACAAACTGGGTCATTAAACACGTCTGGGCTATCTCTAGCTGATACAATATTCATGATACTTAGGATTACATTATGGTGTGAAATGAACACTGTTGTTCGGCTGACCTTGACAATCATGTACAAGGTCAGACACTGAGTAATGATACTAATATCAATTGGACCTGTCAACATAGATTGTGTGACTATTGCGCAGGTACTGCTTGGTCGGATTTGAAAGTATTGGGGCATAAAGAAAAGATAAATAGATTGTGTTTTTGAAAAGCCCAAACAAGAAACATTGACAAGATTTGAAATGACCTTGGAGTTGTGTGAATTTGAAAGCAAGATCTTAATATTCTGTATATCGATTCAATGTGGGCTGCATAGTGTTAACCCTTTTTATACTCCATGTTCAACTGAATATATTTCCTGTCATTGTCATGGTGCATAATGGGATTGTATTACGGACATGATGTTATACTGCAATAAGCTTTCAGACAATTGGTTTTGAAACAGTTCTGATATTACTTATATTCATGGCATTGCTTAACCTAAATTCTAAGCCGAAGTGTGCTGTGTGCCTCCCGTTCTCTCTCCCTACTTTTCTCTTTCATTCTTTTTTTCTCTCCCTTTCTCTCCCTATCCGTGAAGATCCGGGTTAGAATTGGTCTTCAGCAACCCATGCTTGTAAGAGGTGACTAACGGGATCGGGTGGTCAGGCTCACTGACTTGGTTGACACATGTCATCGGTTCCCAATTGTGCAGATCGATGCTCATGCTGTTGATCACTGGAATGTCTGGTCCAGACTCGATTATTTACAGATCGCCGCCATATAGCTGGAATATTGCTGAGTGAGGCGTAAAAACCCTCACTCACTCTCTTCCCTCTCCCCTTCACTTCTCTCTCTCTCTCTCTCTCTTTTCCCTGACCGCGTCATACCAAAAAGACGTTAAAATATGGCACTTGTTGGTCCCTGCCTCGCGCTCATGCATTAAAGGGTATATCAAGGACTGGTCGGCTCGAATTCAGTATAATGTGTCTGAGTGGGGTATTCATGCTTCACTGCGGCATGGTATCTCAGTGGGCTAGCACTATAAAACCAGCTTCAGTCTGGGCTAGTACAAGCAGCCGCACATACACATGCACACGCATGCACATCGTCATATGAGCGAAATATTCTCCAGTGCAACGTTAAACCCAATTTCACCTCTCCTCACCTCTCACTCTCTCTCTCTCACAATATGGCTGAAATATTGCCAATGTGACATTAAATTCTAACTCACTCACTCTCTCTCTCCCTGCTTTTTTATTCACTGATCATGATACAAATCTCAGCTGTTAATGACTAGAACTGTGTTAGAAAAGGTGTTTCATTAGAAAGTAAACCACAAAAAGGAATTATTCATGAACTTGCCTCATCAGCCACTGTTTATCGGGATCCCCGATCATCATTCGCTTCCAGTATTGTCTTCAGCTGATACATGTAACTTAACCCATCATATCCTATATATCTAATCCTGATGAAGCTTCAGTTTTTGTATATACCAGTTTTGTTTGATGTCAATGGTGACATGAATCATGAATGAAATACACAATGCCATTTTAGAAAGTTGTCAAATGTAGCATATGTTACAGGGGTGGAAATAACCCATTGCCCGACGCCCGAGTCCAGGGTTTTTTTCTGTCGGGCAAGCAAATTAGTATATCACACTGTACCGGTGTCCAGTTGATATTCCAATGTTAATGATAAGTTGTTTATTTTAAAAAATCAACAAGAAAACGCCCGGTATAGTGGAAAAATTATCAGGGCAAGTGATTTTACATGTGCCACTGTACCGGAGTACACTATCAATTTTAAAGTTATTTCCACCCCTGTGTTATATTTGGGATTACACTTTCTTAGTAAAGTACAGCTTCTAGTACTTTTTGGGTTGAGTCCCATCCGGGATTCGAACCCACACCCTCAGAGTCTGACACCTAGACGGCTCAGCCACCGCTCAGCCTCAGCCATAAATCATGTTCCTGGTAAAGGAACTGTTGTCTCCCTAAAGATCCACATTTGAAAACAAAAAAAAGTGTGTTAATTTTTGTTCCATTTAAATCAGTAACATTGATTAACTGGTTAGAATATAGCTTGATTCACCTGTTGATAAGGTTTAACATGATACCACGCAATATGACTATGTTCATTGGTATCAAGTGACTCACTGTGGACAACAGTGTAGAAACTAACTTTTCAGCTCGCTGGTCCACAGGACCAGTTCTTTTCAAACCTACTGACCCTATCAAGTATCATCTGGCCGGCCCTGTCAATATTCATAACTTCATAACAATAAATAAGATGTCAGTATACGGTATATAAATAATTGTATTCAATGCAAACTGATATGGATCTGTGTCTGTAATGTACAATTCATATTTTTATCAAATTTCGTTTTTATCCCACCAGCATATAATGCAGGAGATGTAGTCAACACCTTGTCCTTCCATCCGTCTGTAAACTGTAATCTAAATTTTATCTTCAGGGCAAAATGTAAATCAAATTTGTATGTCAACTATCAGTATTAATAGTCGAGTTCAAAGTTGCGGGTGAAAGTCGAGGGGTGCTTGACTTTCGTTAAGGTTACAGAAAAGATTTGAGGGTTCTTGGATAGATTTACTAGCTCCAATAACTTCCACTGTCCCATTTATGTGCAGTGTGACATTTGCAGCTTTGTCTAAATAAACATGGGTCTGACAGGGCGGTTGGGTAACCTAGAGAGGTTAAGGGTTTGCTCCTTACGCTGGAGACCAGGGTTTGATTCCCCAAAATGGTACAGTGTCTAAAGACCATTTCTGTTGTCCCCTGCTGTGACATTACTGTGGCGTAAAACCTTGCTCCCTCACTCATTCATTCACTCACTCACACACTCATTCCTCCAGTATTTGGCAGTGTAGTCTAACACCTAGTCTCTGTATATTTATAATATGGATAGAGTGAGTGAGTGAATTTAGTTTTATGCCGACTGTAACAATGACCATTTTAATGTCTTCATGATATTATCTCGACTGCACAATCCAATCTCCGCCTAATAAAACTAGCGAGTGAGTGAGTTTGGTTTTACGCCGCACTCAGCAATATTTCAAAAGTGGCGTAAAACCAACATCAGTCATTATCAATAGCCAATTACAATGGAGAAATGCATTTTGCTGCAGACTAGAAATGATTTATTCCTGATTAAGTAGAAGGTAATCCTGACACAGTAAACTGACGTTTAACACTGTTGTATAATATTGCATAAGTTGATTTGTACTACTAATCTGCATTTGATCAAGATACCTTTGTACCCTTGAACATCCCGGTTAGAACTGGTCTTCAGCAACCCACGCTTGTTGTAAGAGGCGACTAACAGAATCGGCTGACAATCGTATCCCAATTGCGTTGATCGATGTTCATGCTGTTGATCACTCAATTGTCGGATCCAGACTCGACTATTTACCAGTCAGAGACGTAACGGTAATGCCGAGACGCCTATCGCCTCTGCGGTATGCGACGGGTAGCTCATGCGGGTACTAACTGGAAGCTTGACCCTAATTAATTCAATCACCGTGGAACCAACTGGATTGGGTGCGAACACGGTAAAGCGGGTGATTAAAGCCGCCCCGTAAAATCACCAAGCGTGGTGGTTACTTGACAGTCGTGGAATAAACAGGTTTCTCGGAAAGAAACACCAATGCCCAGGGTCTGTTGTTTACATATGCAAGTTACGTAAAAATAATTAATCGCATTTGAAAAATTGATTTATTTTAGTGGATGTCATGGCTAGTTTTAGAAATGTCAAAGTATTCATCTTTGCAGTGAGTTCTGGAACATTTTGAAACTAATATGACCTCTACCGCCATTGCATCTTGCATGAATCAAAACTTACTTCAATCAAGAGTAATCCTGCAAACAACTATAAAGTCATTTGCATATTTTCCGAAGTGGACGATTGTGTACCTTCACCTGCAAATACAGCACACGGCTCGCTTCTTAAAAAGCGGAATGAATTATTGTTATCGTGGTATCCAAATGAATAGAAGTCTCAGATGTTTTGCTTAAAATGATATTACTGATCTCAATTCCTAAATAGTTTTTAATATTTAAACTAGTTTAGATTGTCCTAAGTAAACGTTTGACAATGGTTTGTATATTGTGATCGTGTTGAACGAAAGCTAGCGACTATAATGCGACAGAATTGAAGATAAAACATCAGTCAACCGAAAATATATATAAAATGCCAAATGTCAATAAGCCGCTCATAATCCCAATACCGATAACATTACCTGTCGCGTTAATGGAGGGGTCCCATGATGCATGTCTCGGCTACCCGAACTGTACATAGTGTCTTGATTTCAGCATTACACAGCTACTTAAATCTTACCTGTTCATTTCTCACTAACTTTCTTCACGCATTTGTAATCGTAGAAAAGTAACCTATCAATTCAATACTAACGTAAAAGTTGTCTTTGCTTGTCACAGCGTAAGAGACTCAATGGTGTATTCGAAACTGAATCGAAATGAAGTCACTGTCAGTTTTAGTTGACATCTCGTGCTAATCAAAGTTAGTGTTAAATCAAAATGCAGCGCCAAGCTTTCTTTGACTTTTTGACGACAGCTCATGCTGTTGACGATGTCGATATTGGATCTCTGAGAATACATGTCAGCTTGTGCTCGCGATTAGCCGCGGTATGCTGTTTTACAGAATACCCTGCAAACGTCTTGGCGACACTGTTTCAGCCAATCAAATGGAGCCTGAAGCCCTCATGTGTGAGGTGTTATCGGAAGCCCAGCTTCATCGGCATGCACATGGATTTTGTAAACACATCCCAAAACGCTTTTTAATGTGTGAATTAAGGCTATGATACATATCTTTGTGAATATCTTCACTGGTATCAGCGTGCATTATTTCATTTTCAAGACGATTATAGAAAACAGACTTGTAAACCTGGCCCGTGTCATTGGAACCGAGCATCGATCGTATTGACGGTTCACATATATATCGCATATACACGGCAGGTGTATTTTAATTTATTATTTGTTTGTGATATATCGCAAAACAGATAAACATAACATTTTCAGAAGCATTTATGGAATATTATGCAAACTGTTTCAACCAAATGAGAACGCTTAGTTAAACCCCTTAAAAGCAAAGTTTCAAAAATGGATATTTTTAGAACCGTGAATATACGATGTGATATGGGATGCGCCTATAACACTTTTCTGTTGTTAATACATCAGTTTGTAAAATGACACAGAGAAGTTATGAAGAAAACAAACTAATTAGACGCTAATTGTTTATGGGTTCTTGGAGAGCCGCTGAAACGCTCACTGATCATGGTTTGCTTATTGCAAATTGAGGATGTTTTCTGCAAAACACGGTCCAGGGCCTGATAACCACCCTATGCCCGGAAAATGATTAGTTGACAATGATGATGCACATAAATAAGTTGTACCTAATGTATGCATTCAGAAATCGGCACTTTTGTCGTGCATTATGTCAGTAAGCTCCGTTAAATCTACAAACTTTAGGAGAAGCATTTGCTGATACTTTTTCCTTTTGTAATTTATTAATGTTTAATGTATATTACATGTCTTTGTGGAAATATAATACTGTTTAAATCAAATCTATGAATTATCATCATCATCATCTTTGAAAGAAATGTGTATCATGACGCCATGATTTTATTAACAAGCATCATCCTGAAGATACTATCCCATTCCCCAGCCCCTACAGTATATTAAAGGTAAGAATATGTTGTTTCTCTTACCCTGTACCCATACAGGTAACTTCGCCAGACGCGGAAATATATACACATGCATAAATACCGCTTACAACAAAACTAATCCAAACACGCTATCAGATGAACTTCAGGTAAAATTTGATACTTTTTTATTTACATATATTCTATGTATTTGCGTGAAACAGAAAAGGTTTTCGCTCCTGGACGCCAGCATGGACAGTGGAAAACAACCAACCCCGGTACAGTCCTGCATGTTGGGTTGGACAGCCTGGAGTCATCTGCAGAATGAAGAAATATATTTATTCCAGGGAGCATTGCATTATTTGTTATAAAAGCTAAAATGTATAAACCCTTCACTGAATGTTTTGTATGTATTTGGTATAATTATGAAAATGCATATTTAAAATTCTTCAGTGTTGCTACTTGTATTAGTCTTCGCACATATTTTGACAGAATGCAACACAATTAAATTTCAGTTAGATTACGCATTCGCTCCATCACACACGTGATTAATTGTTTTCCCGCGCAGGATTGAGCCGAATAAAGACAAGGCGAACGCGGTCAGGCATAGTTTATGACTGCAGTTGGATATCGCTGAATATACAGGTGGGAGGCTGGAGACCTGCAACAGGTGTGATGCAATACAGCACGTTATTTCGGGTATATACATATAATGGGCTTGCAGACAGCTTAGCCGTGGCTGACAGTCTGGTGGACACGGCGACAGTGCAATTTCCTGCATACGGTGCTTTTATGGTCCGTGGTGTAATATTTTATTATCGCTTAAAACACATAATTAACTGCAAATTATTCCATTTCGTGTTTGTGTTTGGATAAACTGTGAAAGGACACAGACATGTTTATTCAGTTGTGACAAATCTTCAGTTGACATGGAGCTGGGCAAAATCTGCTCATGGAAATGGCATCTTTTGCCAATTGAACCGATCATTGATGACGATCTCTTCATCGCCAGATACATCGCCATGATCGGTACCCTCATGATTAAGTCAGCAACTCACTCAAATATTGAAGAGATTACATATTCATGAGCTTAAAAGGAGAGTAAAATTGTTTGATATGATTACATACTCAAAATTTTGTCTGTAAAACAACTGATAGACGACTCTATAACATTATGGATATTGTTATTGTGTTTTGCATATATAGTGTTATATTTTGGTAAGAAGGAGCTATTCTTGTACTTAGAAGACTAATCTTCGAAGAGTATTTGAAGATGCTGTCGCCCTTGTGAACACTGTCATCGGCTTTCTCTCTTTTAGTTTAAACATATTTTATTTCGAATACAAGAAATGAGGATCGGGTGAACAAGCCATCGGCTTATGCAAACACCTATCCCGCATACAACACAGAGAGAAGAAAATATAATTTTGGTGACATCATAAAATAATCTTTTGAGTGTTGTTGGCAGGGTGTAATCAATATAGCAATTACAATGTCGTTATATCTCTTTTATTTTGGTAGATGCATTGCACATATACGGACATCTGTTAAATGTCGCTTTTAGTTTCTGTGTTATATGTATTTCTATACTTAATGTGTTTATGATGACAATGATCTAAAAACATTAGGAAATAGATAATGTAGTCCACTGAATTTTTACTTACCACTTGTTGTATCACTTGATTGAGCCAGCATATTGCGCACCGGTCAGCCGGTGTCACGTGATCTCATTTGCATACGCTTGCTCTCTTTGTACGCCGAAGAGCTGTCAGTTCAAATGGATATGTTTCAACACGATGACACACCCATGTGCAGTTCATGTACCTGAAAAGTACTTACACGAGGCAAATCTCCATTGAAGGAGCTTTCAGAAAATATTAAAATCATATTTGTGTGAAATTGGCACATAGGTCAAAATTGTCGATATAAAACTGGCTACTGTTTGCTCGCGTGATTCTGAGAGGCGCCTCTCAAACGCTGCGTAACGGATCTGTGAGGACAGTTTGTCTATGACGAGCAGTGGGAGGAAAGTAGGCATGTTTCAACGCGGTGATGGCACACCTATGCTGCCTGTACATGGAAAAGTGTTTACATGGGGTAAATCTCCATTGAATAAGCTTTCAGAAAATATTAAAATCATATTTGTGTGAAATTGGCACATAGATCAAAATTGTCGCCAAAAGTGACTACTTTTGCTCGCGGATTCTGAGATACGCCTCGTGACGCCGCGAACGGATCTGTGAGGAAGGTTTGTTTGTCTGTGACTAGCAGTGGAGGAAAGTAGACATGTTTCAACGGCGATGGCACACCTATGTGCGCTAGTGGTACATGGAAAAGTATTTACATGGGGTAAATCTCCATTGAATAAGCTTTCAGAAAATATTAAAATCATGTTTCTGTGAAATTGGCACATAGGTCAAAATTGTCGCCAAAAACTGACTACTTTTGCTCGTGATTCTGAGAGGCGTCTCTCGACGCGGTAACGGATCTGTGAGGAAGGTTTGTTTGTCTGTGACGAGCAGTGAGAGGATGGTAGACATGTTTCAACGCTGATGGCACACCTATGTGCGTTCGTGTACATGGAAAAGTATTTACATGGGGTAAATCTCCATTGAATGACCTTTTCGAAAAATATTAAAATCATATTTCTGTGAAATTGGCACATAGATCAACATTGTCGCCAAAAAGTGACTACTTTTGCTCGTGATTCTGAGAGGCGTCCTCGTGACGCGAACGGATCTGTGAGGAAGGTTTGTTTGTCTGTGACTAGCAGTGGGAGGAAAGTAGACATGTTTCAACGCCGATGGCACACCTATGTGCTGATTAGGTGGTACATGGAAAAAAGTATTTACATGGGGTAAATCTCCATTGAATAAGCTTTCAGAAAATATTAAAATCATGTTTCTGTGAAATTGGCACATAGGTCAAAATTGTCGTATAAAACTGGCTACTGTTGCTCGTGATTCTGAGAGGCGCTCTCTCAGACGCAGCAACGGATCTGTGAGGACAGTTTGTCTATGACGAGCAGTGGGAGGAAAGTAGACATGTTTCAACGCGATGGCACACCTATGTGCTGCTCCGGTACATGGAAAAGTGTTTACGGGGTAAATCTCCATTGAATAAGCTTTCAGAAAATATTAAAATCATATTTCTGTGAAATTGGCACATAGGTCAACATTGTCGCCAAAAGTGACTACTTTTGCTCGTGATTCTGAGAGGCGTCTCTCAGACGCGGTAACGGATCTGTGAGGACAGTTTGTTTGTTCATGACGAGCAGTGGGAGGAAAGTAGACATGTTTCAACGCCGATGGCACACCTATGTGCTGCTCCTGTACATGGAAAAGTGTTTACATGGGGTAAGTCTCCATTGAATAAGCTTTCAGAAAATATTAAAATCATATTTGTGTGAAATTGGCACATAGATCAAAATTGTCGCCAAAAAGTGACTACTTTGCTCGCGGATTCTGAGAGGCGCCTCGCATCGCGGTAACGGATCTGTGAGGACAGTTTGTTTGTCTATGACGAAAGCAGTGGGAGGAAAGTAGACATGTTTCAACGCCGATGGCACACCTATGTGCTGTTCTGTACATGGAAAAGTGTTTACATGGGGTAAGTCTCCATTGAATAAGCTTTCAGAAAATATTAAAATCATATTTGTGTGAAATTGGCACATAGATCAAAATTGTCGCCAAAAAGTGACTACTTTTGCTCGTGATTCTGAGAGGCGCCTCGCACGCCAGAACGGATCTGTGAGGAAGGTTTGTTTGTCTGTGACGAAAGCAGTGGAGGAAAGTAGACATGTTTGAACGCCGATGGCACACCTATATGCGTCGCTCGTACATGGAAAAGTATTTACATGGGGTAAATCTCCATTGAATAAGCTTTCAGAAAATATTAAAATCATATTTCTGTGAAATTGGCACATAGGTCAACATTGTCGCCAAAAGTGACTACTTTTGCTCGTGATTCTGAGAGGCGTCTCTCAGACGCGTAACGGATCTGTGAGGACAGTTTGTTTGTCTATGACGAAAGCAGTGGGAGGAAAGTAGACATGTTTCAACGCCGATGGCACACCTATGTGCTGCTCGCGGTACATGGAAAAGTATTTACATGGGGTAAATCTCCATTGAATAAGCTTTCAGAAAATATTAAAATCATATTTCTGTGAAATTGGCACATAGGTCAACATTGTCGCCAAAAGTGACTACTTTTGCTCGTGATTCTGAGAGGCGCCTCTCAGACGCCGCGAACGGATCTGTGAGGAAGGTTTGTTTGTCTGTGACGCAGCAGTGGAGGATGGTAGACATGTTTCAACGCCGATGGCACACCTATGTGCTCGTGTACATGGAAAAGTATTTACATGGGGTAAATCTCCATTGAATAAGCTTTCAGAAAATATTAAAATCTTATTTGTGTGACATTGGCACATAGGTCAAAATTGTCGTGATAAATCTGGCTACTTTTGCTCGTGGATTCTGAGAGGCGCCTCGATGACGCCAGAACGGATCTGTGAGGACAGTTTGTCTATGACGAAAGCAGTGGGAGGAAAGTAGGCATGTTTCAACGCCGATGGCAACACCCATGTGATGCTCGTACATGGAAAAGTATTTACAAGGGGTAAATCTCCATTGAATAAGCTTTCAGAAAATATTAAAATCATATTTCTGTGAAATTGGCACATAGGTCAAAATTGTCGATAAAACTGGCTACTTTTGCTCGTAATTCTGAGAGGCGTGCCTCGTGACGCCGTAACGGATCTGTGAGGACAGTTTGTTTGTCTATGACGAAAGCAGTGGGAGGAAAGTAGACATGTTTCAACGCCGATGGCACACCTATGTGCGTTTCGCGGTACATGGAAAAGTATTTACATGGGGTAAATCTCCATTGAATGACCTTTCGAAAATATTAAAATCATATTTCTGTGAAATTGGCACATAGATCAACATTGTTGTCAAAAGTGACTACTTTTTGCTCGTGATTCTGAGAGGCGCTCTCGTGACGCTGCGAACGGATCTGTGAGGAAGGTTGGTTTGTCTGTGACGAGCAGTGGGAGGAAAGTAGACATGTTTCAACGCCGATGGCACACCTATGTGTTGCTCGTACATGGAAAAGTATTTACATGGGGTAAATCTCCATTGAATAAGCTTTCAGAAAATATTAAAATCATATTTGTGTGAAATTGGCACATAGATCAAAATTGTCGTCAAAAAGTGACTACTTTTGCTCGTGATTCTGAGAGGCGTCTCTCGACGCTGCAGTAACGGATCTGTGAGGAAGGTTTGTTTGTCTGTGACGAAAGCAGTGGGAGGAAAGTAGACATGTTTGAACGCCGATGGCACACCTATGTGCTCGCGCGGTACATGGAAAAGTATTTACATGGGGTAAATCTCCATTGAATAAGCTTTCAGAAAATATTAAAATCATATTTCTGTGAAATTGGCACATAGGTCAACATTGTCGCCAAAAAGTGACTACTTTTGCTCGTGATTCTGAGAGGCGCTCTCGTGACGCTGTAACGGATCTGTGAGGACAGTTTGTTTGTCTATGACGAGCAGTGGGAGGAAAGTAGACATGTTTCAACGCGATGGCACACCTATGTAATGCTCGGTACATGGAAAAGTATTTACATGGGGTAAATCTCCATTGAATAAGCTTTCAGAAAATATTAAAATCATATTTCTGTGAAATTGGCACATAGGTCAACATTGTCGCCAAAAAGTGACTACTTTTGCTCGTGATTCTGAGAGGCGCCTCGTGACGCCAGAACGGATCTGTGAGGAAGGTTTGTTTGTCTGTGACGAGCAGTGGGAGGATGGTAGACATGTTTCAACGCTGATGGCACACCTATGTGCTTCGTGTACATGGAAAAGTATTTACATGGGGTAAATCTCCATTGAATAAGCTTTCAGAAAATATTAAAATCTTATTTGTGTGACATTGGCACATAGGTCAAAATTGTCGATAAATCTGGCTACTTTTGCTCGTGATTCTGAGAGGCGCTCTCTCTGCACGCGAACGGATCTGTGAGGACAGTTTGTCTATGACGAGCAGTGGGAGGAAAGTAGGCATGTTTCAACGCTGATGGCACACCTATGTGCTGCCGCGTACATGGAAAAGTATTTACAAGGGGTAAATCTCCATTGAATAAGCTTTCAGAAAATATTAAAATCATATTTCTGTGAAATTGGCACATAGGTCAAAATTGTCGATAAAACTGGCTACTTTTGCTCGTGAATTCTGAGAGGTCTCTCTCGCGACGCTGCGAACGGATCTGTGAGGACAGTTTGTTTGTCTATGACGAAAGCAGTGGAGGAAAGTAGACATGTTTCAACGCCGATGGCACACCTATGTGCTGCTCGGTACATGGAAAAGTATTTACATGGGGTAAATCTCCATTGAATGACCTTTCGGAAAATATTAAAATCATATTTCTGTGAAATTGGCACATAGATCAACATTGTTGTCAAAAGTGACTACTTTTGCTCGTGATTCTGAGAGGCGCTCTCGACGCCAGAACGGATCTGTGAGGAAGGTTGGTTTGTCTGTGACGAAAGCAGTGGGAGGAAAGTAGACATGTTTCAACGCCGATGGCACACCTATGTGCGCTCGTGTACATGGAAAGTATTTACATGGGGTAAATCTCCATTGAATAAGCTTTCAGAAAATATTAAAATCATGTTTCTGTGAAATTGGCACATAGGTCAAAATTGTCGCCAAAAACTGACTACTTCTTCTTATACTTAGCATAATTTCCTTAAAAATGTCTGGGATATTAAATATATATGTCAAAGCTCAATGAAGTATGTACTTCTCGATGTCAACGATGTTCGGGTTTGATTTTTTGTTTTTATAAATTGTACTTAGAGACGTTTGTGTGCTACTGGATGAAATATGTGGTCCATCGACAGGTAGTCAACGCCACGGATGACCCTCTCCCAAACAGTCGCGGCACTTGCTTCTGCAAGGCCTCTCTCGACGCTGTGAACGGGTCTGGCGAGGACGATATGTTTGTCTATGTCTATGACGAGCAGTGGGAGGAAAGTAGACATGTTTCAACGCTGATGGCACACCTATGTGCTGCTCATGTGCATGAAAAACTATTTACACGAGGTAAATCTCCATTGAACGAAGCTTTCAGAAAATATTAAAATCACGCTTCGTGAAATCGGCACATGGTTGAAAATTGTCGCCAAAACCCACTAATATAACAGCAAACTGAAAACTTACGCAGGCGCATTGTTTTTACACTGGTAGAAGTGACCACCTCTCTTAGTCCTTTTTCCAATGATTATACTTCCACCAAATAATATAGTCCCAGATGATGAAAAAAAATTATTCGTAAATGTGTATTAATTTATTATATCCTCTTTGTTGTAACGCTAATAAAAATATCCCCATATATAGTAATGACGCTTCTGACAGTCCAAGTCACAAGACGGATGTTTTGACAGAGCAATTTAGTCAGGCATCAGTTACCTCCCCTTAATGACTCGCTTCCTTAGTCACTTCTAATGCCAGACGGTTCACAAGAAGTTTTAAGAAAGTAAACATGTTTCAACACAATAACAAACGGTGTATGCTGGTGTGCCTCGAAAGCTGCATATATATTTTGAATCTGCGATGAATGAGCTTTCAGAAAATACTAAATGTAAGTTTCTGAAAAATATGCACATAGGTGAAATTCGCTGTTCAATATTGTCAAATTTTGCCTAAATTTTGCACATTTTTGTCAAAATTTGACTATCTAATGTATTCTTTACACGTTTTCATTCATGTCAATCAATAACTTGAACACCTATTAATGACTGTAGCAAATTTTGTTTCATTATTTTTATAAATAACACTTTTAGACGCGTTTTTGTGTGACATGCAGAACTTCCCTGTCTGTGATCAGGCAGTCACGCGAATGCGTGACCCCCTCTCAGGTAGTCACTTGTACGCGTAGCGGGGGACCGTCTCGCGTACACGTTACGTCCTCTACTGTTTACAGACCGCCGCCATATAGCTGGACTATTACTGAGTGCCAACCAACCAGGATATCTTTAACACACAGCAACTCACTTAATAAGTGCTAAATAAAATCCCTGGAAAATGAAAGCTTGGACTAAAAAAAGCATGAACTAAGCAAACTAATATATTGTATCACCAGAACTAAGTGACGGTAGAACCAACTTCTGTAATAAAACTATTATACCACGATTATAAACTGCTCAATAATGCATGCATGCACCATGCCTTTGTTTGTAATGCATGCAATAACTGCACACTTATCTGTGTCCCATTATCTATTCCACTGTTTTGTGCTACGAGGGCAGTGGGCCAGCCTAGTAGTTCAAGCGTTCATTTATCACGCCGAAGACCCATGTTCAGTTCAATTCTCCACATGGGTACAATGTGGGAAGCCCATTTCTGGTGTCCACCAGCATAAAATTGTTGGAATATTGCTACAAGCGGTGTAAAACTATGCTCACTCACTCACTCACTCACTCACTCACTCACTCACTCACGCTCACTCTCACTCACTCACTCACTCACTCACTCACTCACTCACTCACTCGGATGCACTCACTCACTCACTCACTCACTCACCTGGGGATGCAAGATATATTTTTTCTGTGTGACATTGTTTCTGTAGAGCATGCATGTGCAGATGCACAAAACCATGCATGCATGCACACGTCTCCTGCTGAGCAGCGGGACTATGCATGTCATTCAGAATGGCTATAAAACATTGGGCTGGAATGCCACCTGTCAGCAGTTTCATGGAGTTGCCTGGTGCCAAATGAACTTGATCGCTTGCCAAGTCCTCTGCGAGCCAGGTTTAATGACAGCTCACCTACTCCATTACATAGGGCTGATGACCGATCGTGGATATATAGCCATGAAATGTATGCTTGTATAATTAGGCCGGACGTTTTTATATATTTGGTTTACAAAACATCTGTCTCCCTAAAATCGAACTGTGAAAAAAAAAATTATAAATGAGAGGCAGAGGTGGTTTTGTTTTAGCCAAGCATAGATAGTATTTATTTTTTCGTCAAATCCCTTCTTTACTGTTGTTATGACTATTCAAATGCAATAATTAGAATCTGTTGGAAATTTGCCATAATTCTTCAAAACAACAAATTACAGATCTGTCCATAATGACAGATAACTCTTAACTTCTTTTTTCCCTATTTCCTTCATCCCCCTTTGTAAAAATTTTCCCAACCCCAAACCCACATGGACTGACCATAAAACCAGAAGAAAATTGTACCCGCGAAGATCCGGATTAGAACTACCGTATATGACTGTAGATAAGCTGAATTTTGAGGACCAAAAAGCGCAATCTGTAGAAGGAGGTCGGGTTATGATATCTACAGGTTACACTTACAAGTAACATGTCTTTGGGATTGGGTGGTCGAAATCGTTGACTTGGTTACACATGATGTCATCGTATCCCAATGGCGTAGATTGATGCTCATGATGTTGATGACTGGATTGTCTGGTCGAAGCTCGATTATTTACATCCCGCTGCCACATGGTTGGCAACAAGCAACAAACAATCAATAAATATCTACACTGTTGATCACTGGATTGTCTGGTCCAGATTCAAATATTTACAGACTGCCGCCATATAGCTGGAATATTGCTGAGTGCAGCGTTAAACAACAAACGATCAATAAATATCTACACTGTTGATCACTGGATTGTCTGGTCCAGATTCAAATATTTACAGACTGCCGCCATATAGCTGGAATATTGCTGAGTGCAGCGTTAAACAACAAACGATCAATAAATATCTACACTGTTGATCACTGGATTGTCTGGTCCAGATTCAAATATTTACAGACTGCCGCCATATAGCTGGAATATTGCTGAGTGCAGCGTTAAACAACAAACAACACCAAACAATATGAAGTATCTTGGAATGGAAGCAGTTGTATTATCACTCAAGTTTTATAGTGAGTGAGTGAGTTTGGTTTTACTCCGCTTTTAGCAATATTCCATCAATATCACGGTGGGGGACACCAGAAATGGGCTTCACACATTGTACCCATGTAGGGATTCGAACCCAGGTCCAAGGCATGACGAGTGAACACTTTAACCACTAGGCTACCCCACCGCCCCCACAAGTTTTGTATGTATTGATGCATGAGGCTGGTGTTTGTCCTGATGTTAACACCTTGTCTCAAGTTCAGTAATGAGTGTTTGAATGCTACGATGGAATTTCATTCCAACCAATTTGCACGGTCATCTTGAGTGACCCCACTTGATATGCATGAACATGAAAACAACATGTATGTTTAATGGGACAGCTGAAATCCAAACCAGAAAATGTTATGTATGACAGTCACAAGTCCCTCAGTGAGACATTTGCACTTGGTAGGCATTATTAGGACTTGATGAAATTTGCCATTTAAAGGTTTTTATAACCCCGACCTGAAAAATAAATCAGGTATATATAGCTGTACCAAGGAATTCTGTCCATCCGAAGGCATTTTTTGTTCAACTAAAAACTCTTGGTTGGATTTTGTTTTCAAAAATTTGTACTACTTTCTTTGTCTAAGGAAGACCCGTGAAGATCCGGGTTAGAATTGGTCTCCAGTAACCCATGCTTGTCGTAAGAGGCGAATAACGGGATCGGGTGGTCAGGTTGACACATGTCATCGGTTCCCAATTGCGCAGATCGATGCTCATGCTGTTAATCAGTTGATTGTCTGGTCCAGACTTGATTATTTGCAGACTGCCACCATATAGCTGGAATATTGCTGAATGCGGTGTGACACTAAACTCACTCACTCACTCACTTTGTCTAAAGGAAAGGTGCAGTGCCAATTTACAGTAGCCTAATGGTAAATACGTTTGCTCGTTACGCCGAGTACCCAGGTTCAATTCCCCACATGATTGATATTGCTGGAATACTGCTCAAGGCGGAGTAAAACCAAACTCACTGTTCTTCAGCTGAAGTTGGGAGTCACAGTAGGGAGTATTAGTGAGCATTGCTATTTTATTCACTGTGAGCTATATGTTATGGACTAGAAAAATCAGTTAGATTGTACAGTTGTGATAATTGTCCTAGTGATACAGGGCGGTGGGGTAGCCTTGTGGTTAAAGCGTTCGCTCGTCACGCCGAAGACCCGGGTTCGATTCCCTTACATGGGTGCAATGTGTGAAGCCCATTTCTGGTGTCCCCCACCGTGATGTTGCTGGAATATTGCTAAAAGCGGCGTAAAACTAAACTCACTCACTCACTCCCAGTGATACAACAGTTAGTGAACAAGCTCGATATAATCTGCAGCAGGCAAAAGATAACAACCTGTTTGTGTGCTTAGGGAAGTAGTATGGCCAGGTGTAGCTTCCAGATCTGTTACTAAAGTAGTATTTTGTCATGGAAACAAGTCTATCAGATTTTTAAAAAAAGCTTGAACTCTCAATAAAGCTGGCTTGTGGAATTAAAAGTACAATTGCGTTGTGTGAGGTCTCATAGGACAGGCTGATAGCCAATAGGGCTGTTATCATTCCAGCATGTTTGGTCAATCGAACCATATCCCTTCATAATTCAATACATTATTCGTGATCACTAGAATTGAATATTCATGGAAAGAATATGTTTCACTTGAACTTGTCAGTTGTTTATCAGAGTGAGGATATATTAAATATACCCAGGCCAGGGAGTATAATCATGATATTAGGCAGTATAATAGTCTCCACTGTTATATATTTAATTCCACAGTAGTGTGGTCACTGGTCATTGTACTGATAAATTAACACTGTCAATATGGTTGATACTGGTCAATATATTTTGTTACCCCCCGCAATGCGTTTTGCGAGGGGTGGGGTGTGTGTTATCATTAAAATGGAGTCCGTGCGTGTGTCCGTGCGTGAGTCCATGCACATTTGTCTTTTCCGGAGCAGAACTTTGAAACCGTTCAATATTTCTTCACCAAACTTGGCACATACATAGATCTGGTGGTGTACTGGTGCCTTTTGGTAGTTTTGGATTTCTGAATTAAATATTTTTGGCGTTTCCATGGCAACAAGTTTGACTTCGACTGAAACTGGTGGTACGGTAGTGCTCCTTTCTGGAGCAGAACTTTAAAAACCTTTCAATACTCTCCTTCCACCTTTCTATATACACACCAAAACCTTTGACATAATCATAACTCGTAGACATATTCATGAAGAGCATTTTGCCATTGCGGTCCATTGATGACTTTGTCTTCTTGTTATTTTTGTCATAGAATATTATTTATAATACAGTCACTGCTGTGTTAGTCATGTGACTTTATACATAAAACAATATTTGTATTCATTATGTCTATGTTGTTGATATGTATCATATTCACCTCATTGTAGATTCTATGCAGCCCAAATAGCCAGCATCACATGCATACCATATTTCGTCTATTAGATGCCCAGGCGTCTGTTATTTCCGTGCATGACGTTGACCCTGCATATATATATTCGTTTTGACGCCATTATGTAAAAACTGCCCACCTAAAGGCTCACAATTCCATCATGATTTACCAATTCCTATGAAATATATTATACTTTGTAAAGACACTCTTGAAGAGACAGTTTGTTAGATCATGTATATAGCCGGAACTGTAATGTTTACTTCCCATAATGGGGCAGTGGGGGTAGTCTAGTGGGTAAAGTGTTCACTTGTCATGCTGAAGACCCGGGTTCAATTCCCCACATGGGTACAATGTGTGAAGCCCATTCCTGGTGTCTCCCGCTGTGATATTGCTGGAATATTGGTAAAAGTGGTATGTAACTAAACTCAGTCACACTCACTAACTTCCCATCATGGCAGAATGGTGGAACCGAATACCAGCCCTTCATTAAAACTTTTTGGGTTTTTTGTTTGTTTTTTTTGTTTTGTCTTTTTTTCTATTGTTTTTTTTTTATTTGTTGAAATGTTTTTGTTTTGGGAATAATACAATAATGCATTAAGGAGATGTTGTATTTCAGTGATTTCATCATTTCTTTCAATTTATTGTGGTGTATTGTGATACGATACGATACATATTATTAGTCAATATCGTGATATGTATCATATCGCCAGATACCAGGGGATACTCTGCTCACTCCTTGACACACTTCCGCACATGGTCAGCAGTTCTCTAGGACAGTAGAGTACCTGTACAACCAGAATGATAGGTTAAGCGTTCACAGGGCTGTAGACAGCTTGTGCAGCAAAAACTGTAACATGTAAAAATAGTCTCTACTGTCTGGGAGACGAGGTAAGATACATGGTGTTGTTTGTTGAATGAATAAATCATCCGATGTCCCTCTGCTGCTATTAGCAGTTGTTAGGGAAACAGCGTTGAGGTTCAGTGATGGGTTTTCTATACTGTGGGACAGCATGTTTCACAGATGTATTGCATGATGCTATTAGCAGTGTAGGAAAGATAGCCCGTCCCAACGTCCGAGACGGGTGAATTTTGTGGAGGACGGGTTAAAAAAATATTAGCAAACCAATGACATATATATAATGATTATAACCTTTTTGAATATTTACTGCCGAAGGTGTTTTACTTATATTTGGAGGACAGGCTAGATTTTGGCAGGACTGGTACAAAATTTGACCTGCCAGTCCTGTGGACAGGCTAGATTTTCTACATCTTTCCTACACTGCTATTGGCAGTTGTTAGGGAAATAGTGTTGAGATACTGTAATGGCTGCATGTTTCACAGATGTATTGCAGGACGCTTTTAGCAGTTGCAAGGGAAATAGTGTTGAGATACTGTAATGGCTGCATGTTTCACAATGTGATGATGTTGCAGGCACTACCGGAGAGTGATCCTGAAGGGGCTCAACAAGGACCTGAAGGACGAGCTGAGATATGTGTCGGAGGTGATCGAAGACAACCCCAAGAACTATCAAGTCTGGTGAGGATTGAGGAAAAGTCCTTAGTTGTGGGGGCGGTGGGGTAGCCTAGTGGTTAAAGCGTTCGCTCGTCACGCCGAAGACCCGGGTTCGAATCCCCACATGGGTACATTGTGTGAAGCTCATTTCTGGTGTCCCTCGCTGTGATATTGCTGGAATATTGCTAAAAGCAGCGTAAAACCAAACTCACTCACTCACTCCTTAGTTGTGTGCTGATGCATGTGGTGCAGTGGGATGATCAGTTTTATTTTATACTTATCCTGACTCATGCTCTTTTGCTTGTCTTCTTCTTCTTGCGAACACAGTGGAACACTTGTATCTCCCAATTGAAGCTCCCTTCAATGTAAAATCACTAATTAGTACTCACCAAGAGTTGTCTCCTTCCCAACCATTTGCGTTGGAACGAGGGCACCACCTTCCGCCACATGCCTGCTCACTGGGCGAAGAAGGAGAGAGTGAGGATAAGTATAAAATATCAATTTTATTCAGAAAATTACATTTTGGTCTGAAGAAAAAACTGAGTGCAATGTATAGATAAATAAATTCCCAGGGCACATCATATAGGTCACACCTTTTGAAATCTGTTGTCAGTGATGGTAATAATGGTCAGGGGACGTCCACTATTTGTCATCCATAACTGGCTTCTATAGGAGGTATCCTTGATCTCACCATGTGATATTGAATCTTATTACCCACGTGGTCAACGTATGGGTAGTTGCATACTAATCTCGTACATCGCACGAGTGTCGTATCGCGTTGACCTGTGCCGTAACGACTTGACCTGAGATTCTAACAATTTGATTGGATAACCGATGACCTCTCAATTAGGTCACGTTGTGAAGGAACTACGTTTTCATTCATAACAAACACGTGAAATTCATTCATTCTACAACTTAGATGCATTGTGGGAATGTAAACATTGCGACCGTTGCCATGTCGCTGTTTAATTGTGAGTGCCGAACTGAGACAGTATATCCGTGGAAAAACATAAACGCAATGTTTCCACCAGTGATGTTAGCCGAGTGAAGCGCCTGCAAACCAAGAAACAGGGTGCTACGGAGTAGTTTACTGTAGGAGGCTGTACGAGGCGATGACAACTGACATGCATCGTAACGTCGGTTACCAAGGGGACAGACGAGAAATGGCGTAGTGACGTCATTACAGTGTGACGTCATGCAAAAAGTGTTCTACAGTAAAAACATTTTCCGCAACCTCTATATGAAACCGGTTTCGGTTTGAAACCATAAAAATAACAAAAATACGCTATTTTGTCAATTTAATGCATGTAAGACGTGGGTAATAAATAAAATACCATACTCGGTCTCATTACATATGAATTATACGAAACTCGTGACCTTCCTATGATACCATAGGAAGGACACGAGTTTCGTATGTAATGAGACCTCGTGTAGTATTCTCTATATATTGCTTCTTCAGACCATTGTGATGTCATCAGTTATCATTATGTCACAATCAAGTGATGTCACTAATCTCGTCCATTGAAGCTGGTTATTTGTATCTTTAACTCTGAAGACATTGGTTATTTAGGAAGATTGATTTTAGATAGTAAATAGCGTCTCTGTCTATTTTCTACTTTCTTTGTCGTTGGGATTCATTTGTTGAAAAAAAGTTAAACTGTTAAAATGTTTAGCATGGATGTCTAAGATTTGATTGAATATATTGATTGAAAATCCTTGTTTGGCCAGTCCTGTATCTCAGCTTATTGACTCTACTAAGTGATTGATTTATAGTACCTCGGTCACTTTGGGCTTCCTTTCAAATAAAGCTGAAATCATGGTGTAATGTGCATGCTGCTCCAGGCAGTGTTTAGCTCAGTCAGCGTTATGGGAGGAAAAGGATACAGGATTTGCTTAAGTACCACTCCACATCACACACGCACACATGCACACATGCACAGAATTTAGAATGTTGTAGGTCTGTATTTCATTGTGGTATGGGTGTTGGTAGTTGAATCAAAATTTGTAAATTTAATTGACCAATTTTGCCGTCTCCTTAAGCTTTGGGCTTGTAAAACATATTGCTTTGGGCTTGTAAAACATATTGCTTTGGGCTTGTAAAACATATTGCTGCAACTTGTGATTAATAAGTATACTAGCTGATTCATCCTGTAATAAATTTAACTTGAACTGTTAAGTAATCTGATCTGTGTGACAGGCACCATCGTCGGGTGTTGATCGAGTGGTCCCGAGATGCCGGTCAGGAACTTCACTTCACAGAGAAAATACTGAGGGAAGATGCCAAGAATTACCACGCGTGGCAGCACAGGTATGTCGGCAGCAGGAAGAATATTGCCATACCGGTTAAACTAAAGTTTGTGGAAGCATTGTTCCTACCTGTTTGTGTCAAGGGAGATCACAGTCTCTTTTCACTTCGTCTTGACAAGGTGGGGTGGAGTAGCCTAATGGTTAGAGCATCTGCTTGTCACGTTGAAGACAAGGGTTTGATTCCCCACATGGGGACAATGTATGGAGCCCATTTCAGGGGTACCTCGCCATGATATTGCTCAGATTTTGCTAAAAGCAGCGTAAAACCATACTCGCTCACTCACTTGTCTTGTCCAAACGGGGATATTGGGATAGGCTGACAAGTGATGAAGATGTTTGATATGGTTTGGGGAATTGAAATATTTTCAACTGTAAACTTGAAGAAATATTTTGGTATTACAGGCTACTTGTTCAGAATTTTTCATATTTCTGTTCTTTAGTTACATGTTTTGATATATATCTCCCTGTGTGTTGTAATGTGTTAAATCTTGTACCATCAATGCTCTAATCACCTTATGTAAACATGGATCAGATGCAAACCCAGAAAATCGAAGAGAGAAAAATCTGCATACAAAGTATTACTGTACACACAACTAGCTATATATACATGCTTCAGACCAGTCATGGGTGATGATGATTCTGTTTTCGGTCCTCACTGACAGTAGGCACTGGTATAAAATACTGGACAGGATGTATATCATGTAAAGATACTGATGCTATTATATGAACCTTAGAAACTGTAGCTTCACTGCTATATTTTTCCTTGTGGGAGTGGCCTGTATTTTGACCTTGGCGGTTTGTTGTTGCTTGTGAACCAGGAAACAGATGATGGTGTTGCTGGTTCCTGTAACTGATACAGTGGTGGAAATAACTTTAAAATTGCTAGTGTACTCCAGTACAGTGGCACATGTAAAATCATTTGCCCTGATAATTTTTCCGGCTGATTTTCCTGTTCATTTTTTAAGTAAACAACATAATTAACATTGGAAAGTCAACTGGACACCGGTACAGCGTGATATACAAATTTGCTTGCCCGACAGAAAAAAGCACTGGACTGGGACGTCGGGCAAGGGGTTATTTCCACCCCTGTGATATTGTTGGTATGGTTTTGTATATTCCAGTCATTCATTGGTTCCCAATTGCGCAGATCAATGTTCATGCTGTTGATCACTGGATTGTCTGGTCCAGAATCGATTATTTACAGACCACCGCCATATAGCTGGAATATTGCTGAGTGCGGCGTAAAACTAAACTCACTCATTCACTCCTCCAGTCATTAAGACTGACCTGGATTCAGTAGTAAAGCCAACTAGACTGTGTCTGATTTGTTAGCTTTACACAATATTATGTGTAAAACTGATCAGATTTCTGCCTGTATGTTATGGACGTTATACAGCCTATATTCCTTTTATAGCTTGGTTATACAACAGATTTTGATCACCAATGTTTGGATGCATGTGTCTTCAGGCAGTGGGTGATCATATTGACTTGTGTGTTTAGACATTGGGTGATCATGATGAAGACTTGTTGGTGATCTTGTTGACTTGTTTGTCAGGCAATGGGTGATCCAGGAGTTTGGCCTCTGGGACAAGGAACTGGACTATGTGGACAAGCTGTTGAAGGACGACCTCCGCAACAACTCCGCCTGGAACCAGCGCTATTTCGTCATCAAGAACACCACTGGCTTCTCTGACACTGTCACAGAGAAGGAAGTCAGGTAGGGCTGCTGCTGAGACAGGCCTCCGATTACTGTTACTGGGTAGAACAGAGAAGGAAGTCAGGTAGGGGTGCTGCTGAGACAGGCCTCCGATTACTGTTACTGGGTAGAACAGAGAAGGAAGTCAGGTAGGGCTGCTGCTGAGACAGGCCTCTGATTACTGTTACTGGGTAGAACAGAGAAGGAAGTCAGGTAGGGCTGCTGCTGAGACAGGGCTCCGATTACTGTTACTGGGTAGAACAGAGAAGGAAGTCAGGTAGGGCTGCTGCTGAGACAGGGCTCGATTACTGTTACTGGGTAGAACAGAGAAGGAAGTCAGGTAGACAGGGGCTGCTGCTGAGACAGGGCTCCGATTACTGTTACTGGGTAGAACAGAGAAGGAAGTCAGGTAGGGCTGCTGCTGAGACAGGCCTCCGATTACTGTTACTGGGTAGAACAGAGAAGGAAGTCAGGTAGGGCTGCTGCTGAGACAGGGCTCCGATTACTGTTACTGGGTAGAACAGAGAAGGAAGTCAGGTAGGGCTGCTGCTGAGACAGGCCTCCGATTACTGTTACTGGGTAAAACAGAGAAGGAAGTCAGGTAGGGCTGCTGCTGAGACAGGCCTCCGATTACTGTTACTGGGTAGAACAGAGAAGGAAGTCAGGTAGGGCTGCTGCTGAGACAGGCCTCCGATTACTGTTACTGGGTAGAACAGAGAAGGAAGTCAGGTAGGGCTGCTGCTGAGACAGGCCTCCGATTACTGTTACTGGGTAGAACAGAGAAGGAAGTCAGGTAGTGCTGCCTTCTGGTAAAACAGACAGGCCTCTCCATTACTGTTACTGGGTAGAACAGAGAAGGAAGTCAGGTAGTGCTGCCTGCTGAGACAGGCCTCGATTACTGTTACTGGGTAGAACAGAGAAGGAAGTCAGGTAGGGGCTGCTGCTGAGACAGGCCTCCAATTACTGTTACTGGGTAGATTCTACCCAGTAACAGTAATCAGAGGCCTGTCTCAGCAGGGATGGACATGGACACTATGTCGATTGATGGTCGAGAGATTAGATTTGATTGAATAGACAGACTCTGTGACTTGTCTGATGTGATAGACCTTTTGTCATTCTCACCCCTAGGATCGCTGGTTTTCACAATCAGTTACATGCCAGACCCACGAAGATCAGGGTTAGAATTGGTCTTCAGCAACCCGTGCTTGTTGTAGGGGGCGACTAACGGGATCGGGTGGTCAGGCACGCTGACTTCGTTGACATGTCATTGTATTCCATTTGAGTAGATTGATGCTCATTATATTAATCACTGGATTGTCTCGTCCAGACTTTAATATTTACAGACCGTCGCCATATAGGTGGAATATTGCTGTGGTGTCATATGAGAGTGTTTGCAGTTGTCTAAGGGAGATAAGTCAGGTTTGCAGTTAATGCATGAGCACATGTTTTATAGAGAAATGGTAAAAAAACATGTGGACGTAATTGTATAGAAATAGGTTGAAGATAAAGTGAGAAGTATATTTCATTGAGCACCCATTGGGCCGATACTGTTCAACATGTGATAGGGTTTATGAGTTACTTCATACTACTTGTATATTGGATGTATTTTCTTGCTGGTAGAATTAATGGGAATATTGTTTTAAAGTTAAGAAGTACATTTTGGTTGGTATATTGAGAGAACTTGTGTTTCAGATATACTCAAGATTTCATCAAGAAAGCTCCAAACAACGAAAGTGCATGGAACTATATGAAAGGGTAAGTGAACTAGTTGTAGTAGTCATAAAAGGCGACTGACGGGATCGGGTGGTCAGGCTCGCTGACTTGGTTGACACATTTCATCAGTTCCCAATTGCGCAGATCGATGCTCATGCTGTTGCTCACTGGATTGTCTGGTCCAGACTCAATTATATACAGACCGCCGCCATATAGCTGGAATATTGCTGAGTGTGGCGTACAACCAAACTCTCTCACTCGCTAGCTACACTTATAAGTCACAACCTGTGAAGATCCACTTGGAATTGGTCTTCAGCAACCCATGCTTGTTGTAAGAGATGACTAACGGGATCGGATGGTCAGATTCGCTGATTCACTGATTCTGTGGATCTTGTTACACTTATAAGTCACAACCTGTGAAGATCCACTTGGAATTGGTCTTCAGCAACCCATGCTTGTTGTAAGAGATGACTAACGGGATTGGATGGTCAGATTCGCTGACTTGGTTGACACATGTCATCATAGATCGATGATCATGATGTTGATCACTGCATTGTCTGGTCCAGACTTGAATATGTACAGACCACCTCCTTGTAGCTAAGAAACAAACAAACAAAACCTTTCAATCTTTGGTTTGTCTGTCCAGTCTTGATAACTTACGATTGCCTATATATATACAGCTGATACCTGACCAACTGTAAAATTAAACAATAAACAATACTGTTGATGACCGCAGTGGCAGCCATCTCTCTTCATGGGTATGTTATACACCAACAGCCATGCTGTCACATTGTAATGTCTTGGCCTCTGCTTGCAGGGTTCTGTTGGACCGGGAGTTGAGCAAGTACCCAGGTCTGATGGAGTTCTGTACGGAGCTGTACGACAACCGGTACCGCTCACCCTACCTCATCGCCTGCATGGTGGACACGTACGAGGAGATGCTGGAGTTGGGCTGTGAGGAGAAGGAGTCTGTCCTGCAGAAGGCCCTGGAGGTGAGGATGGGGAGGCAGAGAACACGATCAGTTTATTGACATTGATAGTAATGTGCTAACAGTTAACATGTTTCTGGGTATTATTAATTTTTATTTTAGATGTTATTATGACAAAGACCTATATCTAGTTTTAATGTCTTAATTTAGTTAAATGGTTCTTTTCTTGTCTTGGCAGTAACGTTACCTCTTCATTGATGCCTGGATTAATCCCGTCCATTGCCATTACCAGTCAGCGCCAATTACCAACTGGCTTCCCTTGTTATCTGATCACTGTAGTTATTTCACACACCAGGGGTGAAAATAACCCACGTCCGACGTCCGAGTTCAGTGTTTTTCGGTATAGTGGAAAAATTATCAGGGCAAGTGACATTACATGTGCCACTGTACCGGAGTACACTATCAATTTTAAAGTTATTTCCACCCCTGCACACTCTTATATAGCTGTCTGCTTCCTATTGTGACATTTACCTGATGAAGGAGGTAAACAAAGTAGTTGACATCCATAAATTCTAGCATTTATGTGCTTTATCTTGACTTTCATTCTGTTTCAGTTGTGTAATTCCTTGGCCGAGGAGTATGATACAATCCGACGTGAATACTGGAGCTACGTGTCTCGCTCGTTAGCATCAAAGTTTGGGACTGAAGTAGGGGGCAACTCCTAGTACAGATTGTGATTGGTCGGTAGTGACAGTGTACATATCCCTAGTAGATCATCCACATCTCCTGCACTCCTATAAGTGATGTCTCTCGGCCATACAGCAGATGTCACTTGCCTCCTGCTGCACCTGTGCGTTTGATTCCAATACAATACAGGATTTCTACATTTAGTTTTTCCAGTAGGGTGTGTTTCAAGTGGCAGTAGCTGCTTCTCAGAAGCAGGGTTGATACTTGTGATGTTGAAGTAATTTGAAGCTGGTATGTTGCAGGTGGAATCCATTGTTTCATCGAAACAGGGTTGTTACTTGTGATGTTATAGCTGTTTATGAGGTGGCTGTTACAAGTGACACCCAATGCTTCATCGAAGCAGGTTTGTTGCTTGTGATGTAGAAGCAGTGTTGAGGCTGTTGTTACAAGTGGCACCCAATGCTTCATCGAAGCAGGTTTGTTGCTTGTGATGTAGAAGCAGTGTTGAGGCTGTTGTTACTAGTGGCACCCAATGCTTCATCGAAGCAGGTTTGTTGGCAGAAGCAGTGTTGAACAAGTGGCTGCTTCATCGAAGCAGGTTTGTTGCTTGTGATGTAGAAACAGTGTTGAGGCTGTTGTTACAAGTGGCACCCAATGCTTCATCGAAGCAGGTTTGTTACTTGTGATGTAGAAGCAGTGTTGAGGCTGTTGTTACAAGTGGCACCCAATGCTTCATCGAAGCAGGTTTGTTGCTTGTGATGTTGAAGCAGGGTTGACGCTGCTGTTACAAGTGACACCCATTGCTTCCTAGAAGCAGGCCTGTCTCTTGAGATGTTATGGTGGTTTGTTTGACGTAATCAGATGGAGAATTATAAACTGTTCATATCTCTATCTCATCTCTATCTCACAAGACATTAAACGTGTCTCGAAGGTTGCATCTCAAATTGAGGTCAGAACAAGGGTTTTGCTGTTTTACAGATTCTCATGGTATTAACCGGGTATCATATAAAAATAAATACACTTCTCATGATTTACTAAGGACCACTGTCTTGACTGAGGATGTCTGTTGATCCAAAGTAAATGTTGGTTACTGTGTATTATATCATTGCCCTTGTCGACCATGAACTGAAAATGATTTTTTACAAACATTCAAGCATGAAGATATGGAAATTCTATTTTTGTCATGAAAAAGACGTTTATGTAGGAATTATTTTAGTTTGTATTACAATTTTGAACAAATTCAGGCAGATTTGATTGGCCTGGGTGGAAGATTACAAATTCAGGCAGATTTGATTGGCCTGGGAGGAAGATATTTTGGAGAAATTCTGAATACAGGTCCCTGTTCCCATAATTTCGATATTTTCTTCTTCTCCAAGTTATTTAACCTGCGTACATGTGGCACTATTATAAGACTAGCTGTATCTGGAGACACGCATTACCGCTGCTACAGGGTCCCAATCCACTCAGCAACTGTAGTCCAAAGACAATGACAGCACTGACTCACTGCTGTTGTGAGGCTATGAACACTTTGTGGATATGGGCCCGGAACAGTGCTTTAGTGGTGTGTGCTGCATTTGGATGTATTTGGATTTTCTATGGAATTCTTTTTTATTTTTCAGTAATCCATGAATACCTGCTTTGTTGTTTATAATTAAAGGGGAAAATATATGCACATTTTACCTGAAGCACATGTAATCAGTGAAACTGTTATACCAATAAGCTTCACAGGTGTGCCAACATTTAGTCAAAGGGACATAACTCTATCTACTCTTCATTATCTGCAGTATGAAGGATTTTACTGTATTTGATCATGCAGGAAATATGAAGGAAACTTTTTGTGTTAGTGAAGTGAATATTACCTTAAGAATTTTGGTAAGATGCAAAACATACTCCATTATCATTCAGACCAATTTTACAAGAGTTTGTAAATATTTACAGAAAACAATCTCCAGATCTTATGTTCACAATGATTACATTTGATCCTCTATGTTTGTTTTGTAACTTGACCAGCTGTTTCGTATTGAACAAATAGGACTTTTTGGTGTGATAATCTTCAAAGGTCTTTTTCTCAGCTTGCTTGGGAGTATCTTTGGATTGAATTTGACATTGCAGTTTAAATCAGGATTGTTCACTGAAAGTGAAGTGCATAAAACGAAATGATCAAATGGAGCAAACAGATTTATTTTCTAGTTTTTGATTTTGATTGTGTTGCAGAAGGATTGACATGATTGGTGTGTGAATGTCCCTGGGGGTATGATTGATAACTGGTGGATCCTTCGATTGGGGGCATTAAGACATAAGTTATTGACCGTATGAAAGGATGAATGATAGTTTTGACCATGGTGACAGAAAAGGGTTACCATGAACACAATAATGTTTACCTGGACAGGTGGACAGTGTTTTACTGAACTTTGTTTAATTGGTGAAGTCTTAACATTATTCAGTTATATAAGAGTTTCCTGGTGAATGATTCCAGAATTCCACGATGCTTCCAAATTTATTATGGTTTATGTCAGCCCAGTTACAACAGTGCATATTGTATAAAACACTCCATTTCAGTGTTTCGTAAAGAAACTTCGGTGGCAAATCAAGAAACACAAGATATTCATACAGAATCTGGAGATCAGCTGGTGAAGTCTGATGTTAAGACTCTTGAGATAAGTCAATCTCAAGTTTGTAATTCTGTGCTTTCATCCTTGTTCAGTAGAAGATAATATGCCCGACGACTATGCTTGTCGTGGAAGGCAGTGCTGTCAGGGTTGCTGACTTTAGTGATAGTGATTGTCATACTGAAATGACATGGATCATTATTCATCAATCACCGGATTGTTCGGTCCAGATTATATTATAAAAATGCCACTGGAATGGCAGGCTGAAATATTGCTGAGTGCAATAAGCAGCAGATACGGAAACAGCTGACAGACTCGAACACAGGTGTTCTGTGCATCTTTGAGGGATCGGGCGGTCAGGCTCGCTGACTTGGTTGACACATGTCATAAGTTCCCAATTGCGCGGATCGATGCTCATGCTGTTGATCACTGGATTGTCTGGTCCAGACTCGAATATTTACAGACTGCCACAATATAGCTGGACTATTGCTGAGTGTGGCGTAAAACTAAACTCACTCACTCACTCACTGCATCTTCAGTTCCATGTGTAAGCTTGGCTTTACACTGGCAGGTAAGGCTGGTTTCGTTAAGGGAACTAAAACAAGGAGATTGCTAGTGGAGATTGATAACATTAGAAGCTATCATTCAGCTTGCACTGACATTATGTCTATATGTTTCATTGTATCAATGATTTGACAACCATGATTAAGACAGTACATATGCTACTTTGTTATAAAGAAAGGTTCCTTTTTACATATATTTCTGATATAAATTAATGTTGAGAATGTGTGTGATTATGCTTGTGGAGAAAGAAATTTATGTGGTCAAATATATTGCTGTCTTAAAAGGAGTTATAAAGTAAGTTATAAAAATTTATATATAACAAAGAGATATTTTCTTGTGTAAAAATAATAAATTATTTATGTCTTTATTACACTTTTTCAAATTTCTTTAGAACTGCTTACATGGCTAAGCTTCTTGTAAATTGCTCGTAAAATTAATGCTTGCTTGAAGCTCAACAGTAGAAGAACCAGTACAAGGATACCGATATATTTGCAGAAAAATAAGTTAATCAGCTCCTCATTTGTGTGATTGGTCTAAATTTAAGTTAATTAGCTCCTCATTTGTGTTATTGTCTGATTTAAATGAAGGGAGAAAGCACCTTGATGTTCTGTCCAAAATCTTCGGGTTTTGGAAAGATGAGTATATGGACCTCAAAGAAGGTACTTATGCAGCATGTGAACTGATGCAGGTGTTAACTTATCTCTTTAGAGTGGGTATAGAGGCAGGGGAAGCATCTATCAGTTTTATATAAATCATTTTTGTAATGAGACTTTCAGTTTAAGAGTTGCACTTTCAACAAAACTATCTTTATAAATACAGTTCTATTTTTGCTTTGTATATAGAGATTTGGAAACCAATTTGCATGTATTTTTTGTTTTGTGCATGATTGTCAAAATAAGCATAAAAAACGATTTTAATGTTTTAAAATTAACTGCCCAAGATTCAGGATTTGGACAAATGAAGTGAGCAAGCATGTTGATGCGTGCCATTTGTCAGAGAATTGCTATATAAAATGTATAATTGAGTTTAGCAATTATGATATTCTTGTTGCAAATCTTTTCATTTGATGGTGTGTTTAAAATTGAAATGAATGGATCTCTTTGTTGTGTATGGCAGCTACAGTGAATCGGTCAGCATGTCTGGATGCTATTATTTTACAAATGCTCAAGTACTTTCCATGCCCTGTTCTGTAGATAGTCTCCAAGCAAATGGGGAATTCAGTGCGGGGCTCTTACGTTCAGGGTTTGCATAATAAATGTAAATATTCAGATTTACAATTTTAAAAAAAAATTGAATATCCTTTGAACTGAAACGTGTGAGTTTTGTCATTAGTAATTTGTAATCTTGCTTCTGGTTTTGACACTTTGATACAGATGCTTCCTGTTTTAGATGGCCCTATGGGTCGAGTGGCTGTTTCAGCCATCTCTGTGTAGCAGGTTCTTTTCCTGCCTGAGTGGTTGGTGTGCTCCACATGTCACCGCACATCAGATGAAATAAACCTCAGTATTATCTGAAAACTTTGTTTTGTTATTGCTACAAAAGAGGCTTCCTGATGAGTAGTTAGCACACACAAATGTTAAATTTGTTTTAAGTAAATGGTAAAATGTGTGAAGCCCATTTTCTGGTGTTTTCCGCCGTGATATTGCTGGAATATTGCTAAAAGCGGCGTAAAACTATACTCACTCACACTAAGTAAATGATATTACAGTGATGTAATTGTAACGGCTGATGTTTGAAACAGATTACTTTTTCAAAATCTCCTTTGAAGCATGCACCATTTCTGGTGTCCCTTGCCGTGATATTGCTGGAATATTGCTAAAAGCGGCGTAAAACTATACTCACTCAAAGCATGCAATGACTTCCTAACAAGTTCTTTTTTTCATATCAAATTCAAGTTTATATCATCCCAACAACCAATACCATCAAACTAGATTACATGAACAATTGCAGAAATAATGCCTAAATGTTAAACGTTTTGGTCATGTATATATTGTCAGATAAATTTACTGATGTTTTATTATTTTTCATATCTGAGACCCTTAAAGGATTGTTGAAGCAGAGCCATGGTTCTTCGCAATACTCATCTTAAATGGTAGAAATGTGATCCCAAGATTCCGAGTGTAAAAACAGTTAAATATTAATTCCAGTGAGACACCTGAGAATGAGCCTGAAGTGGCCATGCACAGAGAATCAGATTACTATTCCCTTGACAAATCAATGAGCATAGTGCAACGAGTGATTATTATGGAGATAGATCAAATATTGATAACAGTCAACAGAGCACTGCAGGGGAGGTAACTCCTGACACCTTGTATACAATTAGAGCCCTTTTCTCCCAGTCTTTGACTGTTGTCCCTTTCTGCCCAGCCCTAGTGTAATTCAAAAGCCATAACTGAAGTCTAGAATTCCCACCAGGTTCTGAAATACCCTTTTTAAGTAAAAGAGGAGTTACTTGTTTTCCAAATTATATATTTTTAGACAGTAAGTGTTAGTCTATTACAACCATAACAGAATACAGAATTCATCTTTTTTAATTTATGTTAAAATGAAACTCTGAACTGAGGGATTGTAACAGGCATTTGTAAACATTTATGCTTAAGACTGTATCCTTGGACTAATGAAGGTCGGGCTAAGAATTGGCCTACAGCAACTCCAGGGTCATTCAATAAACTTTCAGGAGGACAAAAGTATGCACCCCCATCTAGATCTGCCTATGAGAGGCAACGAACAGGACTTCGTTGATATGTGATATTGTTGCGTAGATCGATGCTCATGATGTCTATCACTGGATTGTCTAGTCCAGACTTGATTATTTACAGACTGTCAACATATAGCTGGGATATTGAGTGAGGCTTTACATAGCAAGCAAAATGTATCCTTGTTTAACTGCTGTTTAAGTCATACTAAGGTGCATGCAGTCGCATACACATGCATACATGCATGCAGGTGGAGAGAAAACATACTGAATGCAGGTTCACTCCCACATCCAACTGTCAGGTTGTGATTTTGCTTAAGCATTTTTGCATGCAGACGCCTTCAGCCTGGTTGTATTTTATACCCACACCTTCAGCCTGGTTGTATTGCACACCCACACCTTCAGCCTGGTTGTATTGCACACCCACACCTTCAGCCCGGTTGTATTGCATACCCACACCTTCAGCCTGGTTGTATTGCACACCCACACCTTCAGCCTGGTTGTATTGCACACCTACACCTTCAGCCTGGTTGTATTGCACACCTACACCTTCAGCCTGGTTGTAGTGCACACCTACACACCTTCAGCCTGGTTGTATTGCACACCCACACCTTCAGCCTGGTTGTATTGCACACCCACACCTTCAGCCTGGTTGTATTGCACACCCACACCTTCAGCCTGGTTGTATTGCACACCAACACCTTCAGCCTGGTTGTGCACACCCACATTGCATATCCACACCTTCAGATCGGTTGTATTGCACACCCACACCTTCAGCCTGGTTGTATTGCACACCAACACCTTCAGCCTGGTTGTATTGCACACCCACACCTTCAGATCGGTTGTATTGCACACCCACACCTTCAGCCTGGTTGTATTGCACACCCACACCTTCAGATCGGTTGTATTGCACACCCACACCTTCAGCCTGGTTGTATTGCACACCCACACCTTCAGCCTTGGTTGTATTGCACACCCACACCTTCAGATCGGTTGTATTGCACACCCACACCTTCAGCCTGGTTGTATTGCACACCACACCTTCAGCCTGGTTGTATTGCACACCCACACCTTCAGCCTGGTTGTATTGCACACCAACACCTTCAGCCTGGTTGTATTGCACACCAACACCTTCAGCCTGGTTGTATTGCACACCACCACACCTTCAGCCTGGTTGTATTGTTCAACATCAGATCCCACACCTTCAGATCGGTTGTATTGCACACCCACACCTTCAGATCTGGTTGTATTGCATACCCACACCTTCAGATCGGGTTGTATTGCTGGTTGTATTGCACACCCACACCTTCAGCCTGGTTGTATTGCACACCAACACCTTCAGCCTGGTTGTCTTGTACACCAACACCTTCAGCCTGGTTGTATTGCACATCCACACCTTCAGCCTGGTTGTATTGCACACCCACACCTTCAGATCAGTTGTATTGTACATCAACACCTTCAGATCGGTTGTATTGCACATCAACACCTTTCATCAGCACCCACACCTTCAGATCGGTTGTATTGTACACCCACACCTTCACCTTCAGCCTGGTTGTATTGCACACCCACACCTTCAGCCTGGTTGTATTGCATACCAACACCTTCAGCCTGGTTGTATTGTATTGTACACCAACACCTTCAGATCGGTTGTATTGCACACCCACACCTTCAGCCTGGTTGTATTGCACACCAACACCTTCAGCCTGGTTGTATTGCACATCAACACCTTCAGATCGGTTGTATTGCACACCCACACCTTCAGCCTGGTTGTATTGCACACCCACACCTTCAGCCTCGGTTGTATTGCAACACCTTCAGATTGGTTGTACACACCCACACCTTCAGCCTGGTTGTATTGCACACCCACACCTTCAGCCTGGTTGTATTGCACACCCACACCTTCAGCCTGGTTGTATTGCATCACCCACACCTTCAGCCTGGTTGTATTGCACACCCACACCTTCAGCCTGGTTGTATTGCACACCAACACCTTCAGCTGGTTGGCACACCCACACCTTCATTGTTGTACACCAACACCTTCAGCCTGGTTGTATTGCACACCCACACCTTCAGCCTGGTTGTATTGCACACCCACACCTTCAGATCTGGTTGTATTGCACACCAACACCTTCAGCCTGGTTGTATTGCACACCAACACCTTCAGCCTGGTTGTATTGTACACCCACACACCTTCAACATCAGCCTGGTTGTATTGCACACCTTCAGATCGGTTGTATTGCACACCCACACCTTCAGCCTGGTTGTATTGCACACCCAACACCTTCAGATCTCGGTTGTATTGCACACCCAACACCTTCACCCACACCTTCAGCCTGGTTGTATTGCACACCCACACCTTCAGCCTGGTTGTATTGCATACACCAACACCTTCAGCCTGGTTGTATTGCACACCAACACCTTCAGCCTGGTTGTATTGCACACCCACACCTTGTATTGTATTTGCACACCAACACCTTCAGCCTGGTTGTGTATTGCACACCCACACCTTTCAGATCGGTTTGTATTGCACTTCAGCCTGGTTGTATTGCACACCCACACCTTCAGCCTGGTTGTATTGCACACCCACACCTTCAGCTGGTTGTATTGCATACCCACACCTTCAGCCTGGTTGTATTGTACACCAACACCTTCAGCCTGGTTGTATTGCACACCAACACCTTCAGATCGGTTTGTATTGCACACCCACACCTTCAGCCTGGTTGTATTGCACACCAACACCTTCAGCCTGGTTGTATTGTACACCCACACCTTCAGATGGTTGTATTGCACACCAACACCTTCAGCCTCGTTGTATTCACACCTTCAGATGTTGTATTGCACATCCACACCTTCAGCCTGGTTGTATTGCACACCGATGAAACACCTTCAGATCAGTTGTCAGCACAGATCACCTTCAGTCTGGTTGTATTGCACATCAACACCTTCAGCCTGGTTGTATTGCACATCAACACCTTCAGCCTGGTTGTATTGCACATCCACACCTTCAGCCTGGTTGTATTGCACATCAACACCTTCAGCCTGGTTGTATTGCACACCCACACCTTCAGCCTGGTTGTATTGCACACCAACACCTTCAGATCGGTTGTATTGCACATCAACACCTTCAGATCGGTTGTATTGCACATCAACACCTTCAGCCTGGTTGTATTGTACACCCACACCTTCAGCCTGGTTGTATTGCACACCAACACCTTCAGCCTGGTTGTATTGCACATCAACACCTTCAGATCTGGTTGTATTGCACACCAACACCTTCAGCCTGGTTGTATTGCACACCCACACCTTCAGCCTGGTTGTATTGCACAACACCAACACCTTCAGATTGGTTGTATTGTACATCCACACCTTCAGCCTGGTTGTATTGCACATCAACACCTTCAGATCTGGTTGTATTGCACACCCACACCTTCAGCCTGGTTGTATTGCACATCAACACCTTCAGATCGGTTGTATTGTACACCCACACCTTCAGCCTGGTTGTATTGCACATCAACACCTTCAGATCGGTTGTATTGCACATCAACACCTTCAGATCGGTTGTATTGCACATCAACACCTTCAGATCGGTTGTATTGTACACCCACACCTTCAGCCTGGTTGTACTTGCACATCAACACCTTCAGATCGGTTGTATTGCACATCAACACCTTCAGATCGGTTGTATTGCACACCCACACCTTCAGCCTGGTTGTATTGCACATCAACACCTTCAGATCGGTTGTATTGCACACCCACACCTTCAGCCTGGTTGTATTGTACATCAACACCTTCAGATCGGTTGTATTGCACACCCACACCTTCAGCTTGGTTGTATTGTACATCAACACCTTCAGATCGGTTGTATTGCACACCCACACCTTCAGCTTGGTTGTATTGTACATCAACACCTTCAGCTTGGTTGTATTGTACACCAACACCTTCAGATCGGTTGTATTGTACACCCACACCTTCAGATCGGTTGTATTGTACACCCACACCTTCAGACCTTTGTGTGGTTGCACACTACAATCAAATTTGAACAAAATAGTCTCAATACCCAACAAAACTATCCAGGACACATTTCCTCGTTTGAAGTGAGGTACGTTGCAGAGCATGGAGTCATCCTTGTCATTTTACTGACTGGGTAGACCTCTCTAGTCATATGGACAAGGTGTTCCACATTGAATCTGTTGTTCAAATCCTCTCACACACCTTGGAAATGTTATCAAAATTGTGTATCATTATATTACATTTTCATAATTTAACTCTTATCAGGCAAAAACTTTGAATTGGCAAATAAATATTCATAGTCTTGGCAATCACTGACAGCAGCATTTGTGATAAATCATATCATTCATGTACAAATACCAAAGGTTAAGCACACTTTGTCCAATATTACAGTTAATAAATCATGAAGACTGGTTAGATCATAAATCTATTTTATTTTGTGTATGAAACTGTACATATCTGACTAGTATTTCTTTGGGAAATGCAACGTACATTACATTGTGATACTAACCGCTGTTGTTGAATATCAATACACTATACACAGCCATTACAGGCGACATCTGCATTCACCACACAGATGCTAAGGCACAAATCCAACATTACGCATGTCTGGTCCACGTGTTCTAGAAATAGATTAGCGTCAATTGCACTCAATTTCGGTGGAAACTCCCCTTAATGTCCCTGTTAGTTCAGCAACAAGCAAGCAGGGAATCTACTGTTAGTTGAATAGATATGGATAAAGGTTAAATCTATTGACATTTAATTGTGATTTTTATATTTTTATAACTATAGCATATCTAAATGAAGGAACATTCAGTGGTTTGAAAATTCCCCATTTCTAGCAAAATTGTGAGACATCCAAACAAATTTAGAATTTTTCATTAATAAATCTGATCAAAACAATCAAGTTTCCACAAATACATATACATGTATAGTCAACAAAAAAAGGTAAAGGACCACCCCAATTTTCAATATTTAAGCATTTAATAGTTCATATTATTATCCATACAATACTTAAATGCTGAATATTGGGGTGGTCCTTAACTCCTTTTGTTGAGTATATAAATTTGAAAATCCAAACCAGACATGCCTAATGTTTTCAGTCCAGGCCATAGTTAATCACAAGGTAATGTGACAGAATGACTTCACAGTACACATTACTGGTCATTTCAAAGCTGATTCATTTCATGAAATCAACATCGTCAATTACGAAATCAACATTTCGTGACAAGATGTATTTCAAAATGCCTCAATACAAATCTATGATTTTATTAATATTTTAACACACTTACTGTTAGTTTAAATAACTGATAATATTTTTTGTAATATATAAACAATAATTTGGCCAAAGTAACAAATCTCCAAAGGACAAGACCTGTTGCCATTGTTGTGAAGGACACAATGGACACAACAGCATAACTACTAAAATCTTTCTTTTTGATTTTTAATTGTAAAACAAATGCCATTTATATAATAAAAAGCAATGTAGGTAATTATAACAAACAAAGACTAAAATCCTTCTTAAGGAAAAAGACAATTATAAACCCTATCGAAATAATTATCAAAGAAAACTGACAAAATACAAATATGGTGAAAATCACCAAATATATCAAGTAACACCTATATATATTTTTTAAGTTTTTGAAATCTGTTACTTTACATATTAAGTTCTATGAACCTGGGCACTTTTTCAAGATTCATTAACACATTTAAAAAGAGCACTAAAAAGCCATGGATAAGATATGAAAATATAACAATTATTTAAGATCAAGTCGAAATGTGCAAGCAATTTTCATTTTGAAATAATATACTTGCTTCTTTCAGAAACCAAATGTACATTTTCATTGAGAGATTCAAATTTAGCGTACTGGAAAACATTTTAACCACCTTGACAACTGGGAAAATAGCTTATCAATGGAAATACTTTGAAAGTGATACAGAATCTTAAAAAGAAATTCAAATTGGAAAGGTACATAGAAATTTAGCAAAAAGAAATATATCAGCGTTTAATTTTTGTAAATTACCTGAGTATATATTTACTACCAAGTAGATTCTACTGAGGCAATCTCCCAAACGTCACATAACAAAAAGTATGAATTCATAGATTGTTGTCCACTGACATCACCATCAATTACATTTCAAATCTTGATTAAAATACATTAAAATCAACTAATATGTTTCATCAATACACTAGGAATCATGTGGGGTAATTATCATACATGTGGAAATGTTAATACAAGTTGTATGCCAGCAGTATGAGATGTGAGCACCACATACATATGTATATATATACCGGTAGCCAATCTTGCACAAATCTAAAATGTCACATGTTTGTGGCAGTTCCTTTGAAATAGACAATGGTTGGATGAGGACAATGAGAAAAGGCACATTTCTACACTCTTTGCAAACAATGTTATTTTTTCATCCAATTTTCTCTCTGAAATGAAAGTAGTTGTCTGTACAATATGACCTATTTTCAAATTTTGCCCAAACTGCTTAAATCCAGATTGTGAATATTCCGCACACAGTTCACTTAACGTCATTCACATAAATGCATCAGCAATCATCTATAAATTCACTTTGGCACATTCGACGAGGGCGAATTCACATAGCACCCATAGACTTCAACATACAAAAAGCGCACCAACGCTTCAACACACAGATTCTTCACCGTTCATTGCCATTAGTTTTAAATCTCGACTTTCGAGTTCTAGAGTTAGCTGTTCAACTTCAGCTTCCAATGTTCGGTTTTTCCGGTACATCTGTACATAGTTGAGCTGTAATTGTTTCTGGTAGCGAATCACCTTGTTCTTCTCATCCAACCATGTTTCTCTGTCCTTTTCGAAATTTGCACGGTGTACGAGGATTTCGTCTCGTAACCTATCCACCTCGTCTTTCAGTTCCGCTATTTGCCTGTCTCTGGCGGAAACGATGGAAGGTTTGAGCAATTCCGGCTCTGTGTCACACATTGTGTCGTCCAAATCAGATTGCACACCTGCATCACAAAATTCTGGCTCTTCGGTCGATAACTTTCCGAGTTCGTTTTTCAGAGATTTTAACTCTTCTGTCTTTGAGAGTATTTCTCGGAACTTTTCCGATAATTCTTTATTCTTCTTATCCATTTCCGACTCGTGAGAGTGGAGTTGAGTTCTTAGGGTAATCACCTCACGGCTCTTTTGAGTCACTTCCTGGTTCAAATCCCGAACTTGTTGACGCAGTTCGGAAGTTTCGTTAATTTCTGTTGTAGGATGTCCATTGTGTTGTAGACATCCCAGCCTCAGTTTCATATCTCGGACTTCGTCTTGATAAGAGCTGCATTCTTTTCGAAGAATATCTTTCTCCAGGTACTGTTTATCATATTCATCCTTCAAAGCTTTCTTCTCTTGTTGAAGTTTATAAACCTGCAGCGATAACACCTGTTCCGTTTTGTAATTCTTACGCTGCTGAATTTTGAATTTACGTTCATACTCCTCTCGCAATTCACGCATATCTTTCAGCCACCCAGATTTCTTTTCCTCATAGACTTGAAATATTGCTCTTTCGTTTCTGTCCATGACATCGCGCAATGTATTCAACTCCGCATCCTTTTCTTTCAACATAGCTTCCAGTTCACCAACTCCACTGTCACTTGGAGAAGGTGTCTGGACAGGAAATACCTCCATGTTATTTGAAGACACACGGCTGACATTAAGCGATGGCAGCGACTCGGGTCTGTCGAGAGGTCGCGAGAAGTCGCTTGAGAAACTCGTGGACCTCTCACTGCCATCATGATGAGAACTATGCGAGGAGTTCATGGTCTTGCTACTTGTCATACTGCCAGTCATGTGATTATAGTCATGTGACCCATACCCTTCATCCTGATTGGATAGTCGTCTCTTTGCTCCTTGGGGCGGACTAATCTGCTTCGCACTGTTCACAGGCTTAAAAGCGATTGGTCGCACAATGCTTCGGCCCACATTCTGAAAATAAAAAAAATAAAAATCAGCACAATTCTTCAAACATAACAATCTTAGATCAAAAATACAATTATCTGTTTAAACAGTAATCTGCAGTGAAGAAATGATCAAAATAAATTTTAACTGAAAAACAAAGGTCTGAAACATCAACCCTGTTGAACTCCTACAGTAACTTTGAATACATGACTCTGAAGGCAAAATGGTCACAAAATCATTCAAAGCTACTACACACAGTAAAATATGACCACACATGCTCTCATTATCAGTATGCGTATGTACCTAAATACCTACTCTGAATACACCACACACACAAAGTCATGTAGGCACACATTGTGGAAAATGCCCTGGTGTGTGACAAGTTGCCTCATTAAGTTGCAGTGGTCTTAATAATTCAGATACTCCACAATATGGCTTCCCGTCAGACTCACCACACTGACGTTAGTTGGGTTTATTATTTCATGCTTCCAAGTTCACCTTCCGGAAAAATATGACACTTGCGTGCCTAATAGCAAACCGTCTATAATAACCAGAGCTAAGTGCTTGTTGGAAATGACCAAGTGCCTGTCAATTGAACATGCACATATGTATTCCATATATAACTTGTACATATCTGCTTGTTTAGCGGATACCAGCACCAATGAGTGTATGCTACTCAACTGTAGCTAGGGATACTTCCTACCATTTACACTGCACACAATTAGTGTTGCTTCATGGGTATCAACATTTCCTATACAGGTTGAGTGGTATATTTAGTTGTGAAAGAGTACTTAATGTATGGTGGCTTGTCAGTTCCAAATCACAAGATACAATGTTTCTTGTATGCATAATTCTATATCATTCATGCATGCATCCATCCATCCATACATTTGTATAGCGCCGATATCCAGTACAACTGCTCAAAGGCGCTTTGTTTTCCCTCGATCATTGGATGTCCATCACAACGGCACAACGTATTTTCAATCTCAACTCCCTGGGGATCATATAACTCTTGCTGCCTACTAGGCGCACCGAGTTAATGTGGCTTTCCCATCCTTATCCTGGATGTAAATACAAAAGACTTGACCAGACAATCCTGTGACTTAAATGCAATGTCCACTTTTACTATCAGGCCAGACATTAGTCTGTCATACAGACCCTGAATCAAATATATCCAAGAAATGCAAGTCTAGAAAATGTGGCAAGTCTAGAAGAAAGCCTCGGGGCTCCTTTTCATTATGTTTTTTTTACTGTGAACTACTTTTTCTGTAAAACATGTTTATTTCAGAGACTAGCTGTTAGTCAAACCATATATATTTTCACCCTTATTTAACAAATTATGCTAATTAAAAGCAACAATGACTACCATTACACATGATTAGGATAATTGTTAATTGCAAACACACTGTGTACACAAGAGGTTGTGTTGTACCAAATCACAGTAGGAGGTACAAAAATTACTGTGTGCCCGTATGAAGAACAAATCAATTTAAAAAAGAAATGACCAAAAACATGACGGTTTGGCTAACATCCTTGTTGCAACCATAACTTTAAAAAGATAAAAGGGCAAAAGAAAACTACCAATAGGACCAAAAGAGTGAGTGAGTGAGTGAGTATGGTTTTACACGGCTTTTAGCAATATTCCAGCAATATCACGGCAGGGGATACCAGAAATGGGCTTCACACATTGTACCCATGTGGGGAATCGAACCCGAGTCTTCGGCATGATGAGCGAATGCTTTAACCACTAGGCTACAAAAGACCAAAAGAAAAACATCTCCATACTCCAGAATCACCCTGAATTCCTGACCACACCATTTATGATGTCACTGTGAGAGCAACTCATACAAATATATCTGGCCAAATTGAAAACATAAATTTATCGGGCACAAACAAAAACTTCCACAACAAAAGTATGTTGATGGTAAGACCTTCAAGATCTGTTGTGTCACAAGCTAAGTCTATGTTTGAAAAAAGACGACCCACTAATCTAACAGTAGTAAAAAACCACACTTTAATTCTCCCCGCCCAACACTACATATAAACTGTAGATTCTCCACAACAAAGACATAGTGTGCTCTTCTTCACTGAGGTAAACTGGGCTGACACTCGAGGATCTGATTTCAGTCTAACTGCTGTGTATATCTTCCTGGAGTGATGTGGGTTGGGTTCTACTGGAGCTTGTAGTGTTTGATCCTTAACCTGGCCAACTATCTTAAACCTTGCCGGTAAGACTGTGTTACAAATAATTATAACACTGAAGACATTGACAAAGCACAGGTAGAAAATCAAAGGGGATTTGGTCTGAAACTGTATACACTTGAATATTTTTGTGAGCAGAGGCTCAGGTTTTTAGATACTGTTTCGAGATTGTGACAGTTTGCTGATAACAATGGTGTGATAGGATCATGATAAAAGCTGGGAAGTGTTTTGCGTGCAAACAGGGAAAAAAGCTGGAGTGGGTGGGCGAGTGGGAGTGAGTGGGTGGGTGAAAGGGTGGGTGAGTGAGTGAGAAAGTGCTGGAGTGAGTGAGTGAGTGAGTGAAGTGGATATTAAATGCTTATACAGCATTTTTAAGCATGTCAGCGATAAAAATGATGCAGTCTTGAATAATGACGCAGATCAAATCTTTCTGTAATGTCTGCCTCCCTCATATGATACTGTTACATTCTGCATGGTCTTCAGACACGGTACCAATTAGAGAATAAAACTCATGTCCTCTGGAAGATGAACCAAGCATTTAACCACTAGGCTACCTACACCCACGAACATACTGCTGAAGTTATCATGCATCATTAAGACTTTACCACATATCATGATGTGTATTTATATACATTTCAAAAATGAAATTAAACCAAAATTTTCAAAATTCATGCAAACAAATATCTACACGACAAACACAATGTACACACCTACCTCACCTGATAATCTCATCTAACCACAAACCATAGTAGGCATGAACTTAACCATCCTCCATCTATATTCAAAATTAGAAACATGACCTCCTAGTCAATGGAACACATGATCTAGACCTGTCATCAAAAGGTGACTGGAAACGCCAAATGACTCGGAATAATCAATCTAATCCTATAAGTCGTGTCTATTTCCAGGTTCACAATAGGCGATAACAGAGCTTAATGATTGGAACAGCTTTACCACTGTTTGAACAGACAAGTGCTGACTTGTAAAAAGACAATGCTACGATCACAGCCAGGCTCCCTGCTAAGACATTCTGAACACATAGGTAACACACAATAGTACAGGAGGTATTTCAGATGAAAACTACAGATAAAGCTGACTGACGGAAATCTGATACTAGATATCCTGTTAAGTCGCTGACCATATAGTTTATAGTTCTTGGACATTAGGCTAAATACAAGTTAAGGACGCACTAAGCTTTATTACGGCAATGATGAAATGGGCTTTACTTGTTTCTACGCTAATATCTTTATCCTTTTATTTAGTTATGTGGTTTTCGGTGCAGGCTTTGTGGTTAGAAATGTTCGCTCGGTGATTTACTGGAAGGGGATTACGTGGGTGTTACTTAATAATTGGGGATGATGATCGGGGTAAGGAGAGTTAATGCCTTGTGAGAGTGGGAACAATTACTAGTCACTGTAAGTAGAGTCACATCCGGGGGGTAATTCACGCTATATTTACTGTGATTTCATGAACAAAAAAGATCAATTCAAATTTGTGAGTCAGTGATTATCGCTTAGCATTCTTATAGCTCTTTGTGGTGAGCTTAGTATATTTTTCATAACCTAAGTTAATTATTCAGACTACAAATTGAGACCAAGCTATTACATTTAGGTGGACGAGTTTAGTTTTGGCAAAAGGTAACATTTTCCAGAAAAGGACAAAATTTATAATCAACCATCAGGATAGTTTTGAGGTTATTATCCTTGAAAACGATCATAAAAAAAATCTTCAAACACAAAATTGAAAATATTTTTGAACAACACAGCACTTATTATTCTGTATAATTTATTTGTATAAGTGTGTGCTCAAGAAATCCAGAGCAGTGTCTTCTATAAAATCAGGAAAATGTCAATTGTTTTTAAAATTTTTTCATCAATAACTCAGCATGAATTAATCACAATTTGTAAATCCAACCAGCAATCAACAATAAGCCACAAACAACTACCGTCAGGAAACAGATGTAAATGCAATTGACACTGCTTGACCCTAATGATCAATCAAACCTTCACTGACACGCATATTTCAAATACACCCCTATCTCTTAGATGGCTTGATAAGATTTTCACTTGGTGACACCTATCTGTAATCTTATCCTGAGGGTAAAATGTACACAACGCCTACATATCAAGGCCATGGTGGAGTCATTGTCTTATGAGATTAGTTGTATGACTAATAGTATCGGTTACAGCAGTATTTACCAACAGAGTCAAAATGACCGGAATATTTATGTGGGTGTTGTGTAGAGTCATACACATGTGACTGACATATACTTTACACCAAAAACAATTTAAATATCTGACATGTGAGATAAATACTTCATGAGTCAGGTGATTAATCAAGGAATATTTATGTGGGTGGAGAAGTGTTCAGATTGCTGCATGAAACCAAAAACATTTTTTGTTAAAATTTGACAAATTCTCATAAATTCAATTAAAAATTCAATCACATTAAACCAATTGAACATATGTATGTCATGGGGATTTTCTTCCACCAAGTATTTATCAATAAAAACATTATTTAATATTTAATGTAAGTGACTTCTTACATTTGACATATTGTAGAAGCTGATTCAGAAGAAAATGTATCATATATTAATCAAAGCATTTTGAAAAGAGATACTAGATATACCATTAAGTAAAATTAAACAGAAAATTTATTTCTTTTGTTCAAACCTTTTCGATTTGAAATCTTAATATATTTTATTTTTTTGGTAAATAAATAACATTTATTTCAGATGAACATCATAATCAATATATTAAAAATATATTGGTTTCAAATAATATTACAAATGAAATTGACACACTTGATGTATCACTTACCATGTGGCCAACAAATTATGTCAATATCTCGCATATTGGAACCTAAATGCACAAAGAGCAGCCTCACATTAATAGACCGGTATTAACACAGCAACAAATAGTTCCTCTAGGAGATAGGCACGCTTTCTCAAACACCACGCATAAAGGTACGTTATATTCTCTTCAATCAGTGGGCGAACCATCTAGTTGTACATAACGTGTAATCAGGCGAAATGTATCTGACTTTTGTGACAATCAAATACTGCTGTCCCAATAGATTCACCAGTCTGTATAATCTAGTCTCAGACAGACTAACTTATGTTGGTATTTTCGGTTTTATGGACTTTTCCAAGTATCAGGCATTCATAAAGAAATATCTGTGTCAGTTGAAATGAAGTATGGTGGTCCACCTAGAGACAGGTCAGTGGGAGTCTATTGACGACGAAATGTACACCGATACATATTGCTCCCTTCGACACACACAAATGGACATGCCATGGGTATACCATACAAAGTTCACTTATTTGAAATACCTGATCAAGGAAGGAGACTTAATCTGTCTCACAGTATGTGAACTATATTATTTCCCCTTCTGACCAACCCCCACGAACTGTGTTAGAATTGATCTTCAGCAACCCATGCTTGTTCTAAAAGGTGACTGACGGGATCGGGTGGTCAGGCTTGCTGACTTGGTTGACAAACAGTTATCGGTTCCAAATTGCGTAGAGAGATGCTGATGCTGTTAATCACAGGATTGTCTGGTAAAGACTTGATTATTTACAGACCGCCGCCATATAGCTGGAATATTGCTGAGTCTGGCGTTAAACAACAAACAAACAAACACACAATCACCAGCTACAGCCCTAAATGAAGCCAGTCTAGCTTTTCACAGCTTCTGCATCTCCCCTCATTACTGGGGTTCCTTTCCAGTGTAAACATAGTTGCAACATTTTGTCAAAAGTATATAATTTCAACTACTAAGCATCAGTCTAGGAAGAGACTCTTTGCTGTATTTCTTTTCTAATACTGCAGTCAACATAGTCTGTCTCACATCCCTGAACCACATTATTTTCCCTACAGCCTAGCCCTCCCTGCAGTGCTAAAGCACTAAATGAAGCAAATCTAGATCTCCTAAGGTTCTGAATCTCTGGTCTCCCTGGGGCTCCTTTTCAATTGAAATGTTTTTGGTTTTTTGTTACTATGAAAATTATACATTTTCAGAGACTAAGCGTTAGTCTACAGTCAACAATGCTCTACCCATTTAAACTTGTAAGTTCTGGAACTGGGACAAGGCCAACTGATGCCTGATATCATGAGCATCACCAGTGAGTGAGTGAGTAAGTAAGTATGGTTTAAAGCCACTTTTAGCAATATTCCAGTAATATCACCCCCTAAGGGGGACACCAGAAATGGGCTTCACACATTGTACCCATGTGGGGAATTGAACCCTGGCCTTCAGTGTGACGAGCCAACGCTTTAACCACTAGGCTACCCCGCCACCCGAGCATCACCCTAAGGATCATGAGAACCTTACAAACAATTAACCAAGTCACAGTCATTGAGATTAAATGTCAAGGAATCCCAATCCTGTGTGAGTGTGGGCAAGACAATTCAGTGATGACCGTACCATTATGACCAATGACCTATGTTGCTGGGTACATTCATGCACAACTGGATCACTAAACTTGACCACCCAAACCAGGTAATCAATCCACATTTAATCCACCTTAGGTTTGTTGTTCCATGTCACATTCAGCAATATTCCAGCTATGATGGCAGTCTGTATATAATCAAGTCTGGATAAGATTATCTAATGATCGATGTCATGAACAACAGTCCATGCCTTATGACACAGTGACAGAGTCTGGCGCCCAATCCAACTGGTCACTTCTTACAACCAGTATAGGTTTGCTAGGACTTACTAAAATTTGGAATCGCCACCAAAACCAATTATTACTGAGTTCTGTCACACATAAAAAGAAAAGCACAACTTGACATATCCAACAACTCCAAAACCAAATCTAGTCTATTAACATTTTTAAATGTTCATAAACTGCAAAAATGGAAAGAATAATGAAAATACCCACCGTCATGTACAAAGAAGATGTATATGTTTGTTTAGCCATTTTCTCTCCAAGACAGATCAAAACTAATCATCCACCCATCTCGGCCAAGTTTGGAAAGTTCAGTCACGTTTCCTTCAGTGACACGAATGCGAAATGTACAACAGTTTGGCTCCACATGAAATGTGCAACCCCTGGTGCATAATACACGTCAATAGCACATGTGCGATATAACAGTGCAATCAATTACACAACTATAGAAAGTCTTCTGGTCATAGATTGGATGCATTTCATCTTGGATAACACAATCTACCAGCATCAAAGCAATTGAGTCATTACTCATTGCTAATGTTACAACCACGCGCCACTGTTCACTTCGTGTGATGTTAATTTCACCTGTTTATCCATCAACAACCTGGATCACATTTCATTGTCGACACACGTTTCTGTACACTAGCCCTTGATCTAATATTGTCCTAAATGCATAGATATCAGTTGTACATGTGTTTACAGATGTTTCAAACCCAAATCAAATTATATCCTCTTTCACAGTTTTCCTTGTCAATCAAAATCTGGATAGTTGATAACAGTATCTCCCGGACGGAATAACACACCTTTGTGTAAATGTCAATCACGTTTATGTAGGTATCATGAAATTGACATTTATCAAATGAAACCGACGTGATGTTCATTTCATGGCGCGACACGTTCCTACCAGGTGCACTGCTAATTAGCATCAGGTAATCCACAGCAAACAACACCTGACCTCACGACATATATCCATCTGTAAAGACTATTTGCATTTGTTGGTGTAACTTGTCCCTGATGCAACGTCGATGTACCTGGATGTAAAGTGACGAGCTTACAGAGACTGTATACATGGGAAACAGGCTGTAGGAACAGATGTCTCTGTGGAGTGACAGGAATCAATAGCAGTAGGCTGCTAATCAATATCCCATATACATCCCACGGTCATATCGAATTCTTTTGTCATCCACAATCCTGGTAGTGTAGAGCATTTGTATACTCATATTAATTTGTTGAAGAGACACGTTGCCTTTACAATGTCAGAGTTATTTCAGCTGTAATTTGCTAACCAATTTTGTGTACTTTGTCAAAGTATCTTTCCAGGTTAATCATAGTTAATAATTTGCACTGATTAATACTTTTTCAGTAGGTTTTGAAATATTGCAAAGGTAATTGGAGTGTGAACTATAAATTTTCCACTACATTCCAAACCATTCAACTGTTAGTGTAATAGAGATTTCATTAAAGACCATTTCATATGATCCAATGTATCGCTTATGCAATTTATAATTAAATGTTCATTATCAATTCAAACTTAATGACAAACAAATTTCTACACTACATTTCCACATTTTCATCACACCACCTGCTAAGCAAGCCCGAGTTACGCCATTGATCAAGAAAGAAATCTCCTTTTGAAGAAAGACAAAACCCAGACAACACAACAAGTCATCACTTTTGCTGAGCAGAAGTTTTATGTGAAGATTGGATGATCAACCGTATCTGACATCCTGAAGCAGTCTGCTTAGTGGTGAGCGTCTCTACGACTGATTCCAATGCTTCAAGCTATCTGAGGCCAAAACATCGTTGAACACTTTGCAAACATTTCTGACACACCACTAAGACATACACCATTTTTACATACGATGAAGATACCTAGATCTACCATTTCTGATATGCATGCAACAGTATGGACGATCATGACATTTAGTAAACATTAATATTTTCACACAAATACATTAATCCGACATTTTCGTTAATCCGACATATTTCTCTGCAACCACGAGTGTCGGATTAACGAGAGTTGACTGTATACTGATGAAAAAAATAAGGGAACAGAAATAAAGGTAAAGTGAGGTAAAATAGAAGTTTGAGATCATTACACATAATTATATATGTCAAATTCTTTATTATGAGGAACACAATGTTTCGGGGTATATCCTTCGTCCTTCATAATCACCTGATGAAGGTGTTAGGATATTCCCCAAAATGTTATGTTCCTCATAATTAAGACGTTGACATCCATTAAACTCTCTTCCTTATGTGGATCACATCTATATGCCATTCAAAGACCTCACATATATATGGTGTGTGCGTTTGTGTGCGTGGACTTGCTTGCTTGCTTGCATGCATGAACAAAAATACAGAAAACATGATCTCACATAAATTTACTGGTGACATGTGTGTGAAGCTACCAAGTAATGGCAGAACATGACAAGCCAGTGTTTAATTGAAGCACATGGCTACCAAAGACCCATGGATTTCTCTCTTATTTCACTCAAATGAAACATCTCTAATGAATCCAGTTCTATACTTCTTTCTGCTGTGCATCTTTGTCTTTTATCCATCAGTACATTGAGCTATGCTGCCATTTAACAAGTTGTCATATTTAACCTTTAACAAATCATGCCCAACATTTGAAAGAATGTCTCCACAATTAGGTATACAGGCTTTTCATCAAAGAAAATGGTCACTTTTTAGTTGGCTAAGCCTACCTAACTGACCGACCTTCCTTTTATCAGATAACAAAGCCTTTCATCACTTGTTAACCTTGTCCAATATTTGACCACTTAGGTGTTAAAGGTTAATACCATTCCTGTAAATACTACTGCCCAGGCAACTGTTATGAAAGTCCCCAAATTGTAAGTTCGGACACCTGTGTTTGCTCAAAGCAGCCTTTTGTTTAAAAGTCGCTGTTTAATCTCCTCTATAGAAGAGTACATCTAACTCAAAATTCCATTGCTGAAACTAACCAACTGCACTCAAGTGACCTTATCAAGAGAATAATTTCACACAGATAACAATGGATCAAAAAGATTATTACACAATTAATGTCTCTGAATTCATGATTCACTGTTCCAAATCAATTGTTCATATTTTTTTCGTGGACACAGATATTTCTAACCACCAGATCTTGATTAGGAAATTAGCAGTTCATTATTTAATATAGGACATATCGGAACATGTAGTCAGAGATAAATGTTTAAAGCCTTATCTTTTAAATTAGTTCAGCCTCATTAATTCCAAAATCTTATTCAAACGCAAAATTAAAAGGAACCAAACAAAAGATTTAAGATATAAAATATTTAAACTATTTAAAAGCTGCCTCAGCATTTCGAGGCCATTTTTCCTTGTTTCACATCACAAACTAGTTGTAAGTATCAATAGAGTGATCACAGCATAAGACAATGTTTACTGACAACTATTTATATAGTAATAACATTCATTACAATATTATCACAAAAGTTCAAAGTTTTATTTCCAGAAAGTTATTTCTAATAGAACTCATAAAAATCACATATTTTCTTTCAAAACCTAAGTATACAACGCAGAGAAACTTCAGTACTAGATTCTGTCATATTACTTGAGTTAATCTTTCATAGCAGCTATATTAAAACATAATGGCCTCAACATATGGCAACATATGGTAGTACATGTGTGTCTACAAAGCAGGTAGTGAAACAAGATTAAACGCTAACTCCTTTTTGTGAAGCTATATACCATGACGTCTTTACAGAAGAAGACAGAAGCCTGCTCTTAAAACACACCACATAAAACAACCATGTCACTTACATCTTATATCTCTCAATATATATGACCTCTTAAATAGGATAGGTCTTAACTGGAACAATGTCTATTACTCCTTTCACGTCAATTTCACCTGTACGTTCAACCTAAAGTTCATCAAGGACTTCCTTTGTCTGTATCAGTCTTACCGTGCATTACAATTACATACACGCCACGCAACGAAGATTGACAATCGAAGCCCTATTAATAATTATGGGTGTGTATTGCAGAGAATTTTCATATTGCGATATATTGCGATGCGAAAGCATGTAGTGCGATATGTATTGCAATATATTGCGTGAAGTATTTTTACACAAAAAAATACTTATAATCGAGGTAATGCTTGATTTATATGCGAATACACAGCAAAATCACTATGCTTGATTAAGTTTTAATAACAACTTTCATTCATGATTAAAAATAAAAGTGTGAATAATATTTGGCACAAATGAAAAAAGGAATATCCGAAGATTTCCGAAAGTTACGAAGTTTTCCGAATGCAAGTCAAAATACCGGTTTTCGATCAGCGTATATTTCAGACCTATTTGTTGTGTACACTATGAAGGTCTCGCCTGTATTTTAATTCAGTAGATTGTATTGTAAATTTGCTTTTTAAATCCTCACTTTCACTTTTTAAAAATATACTTTACTTTTCTGTTAAACATTGTTAAACAAAGTTGCCATTTTTATTGTCATAATCCATCACAATAAACTGCCTCACCTCTAACAATACTTCTCCTTTGACATAAATTTTTTTTTTATCCCAACTTTCAATTGACAAATTGATTGACATCTGAACAAACAATGCACTAATTACCTTTACCAAAGTTATTGATTGATCACAAACTGCTGACTGAACAATTTACAAGATGAATGAACTGAGTCGTCATTAAGTAAATTAGGTCAGGCTCGCATCTCAAGATGTACGTTGCTGTAACAAAGGATCTATTCCCAGTGAATGGAGGATGTCGGGTGTTAGGTGTATGAACCGATGTCAACTTAAAACACTTGAAATACTCTTACTGCTAACTGTAAGTCCCACACCATACTACATCACAGTATGTATTTCTGTCCAGTTTATATATATCACATCCACACTGATCTTGAAAAAGTTAGTTCCAGTATGATATAATTTGATCGCTGATGCAACATTGAGGTACACATTTCCAAGACATCTTTAAACATTTTCTTTTAATACATCTTAATTTCAAGCATGTTCTAACAATATATAGGTATATTTCTTGTACATTAATTCTGCATTTTTGCAAATCTGTCTAACAAGTGTTAGGTTTTCTGAGTCGATTGAGAAAATTTATAAAAGAATCATGTGAAATGCTGTGCAAGTTCTTAAAACAAAATATCTATGATAACAAAGGATCTGCTAAAATATAATAACTGACATTACATGAAATTGACACATGTCTATTTCAGCGAATACATGACAGCAAAATCTTAATTACTCACATGAAAGTCCAGGGACATTGTTATCTTACATCCCACGAGCACCAACAAACACCTGTAACTCTCTCATGACCCTCAGCTCTCCGTCAAAAACAACGAAAATAGGAATGTATCCATCGAGGCACAATGGCTGAGCAACACTTCGTCAAGACGGCACAGAAATCCAAAAACAAACACTCCCAAGTTATGCAAATGTCAGTCAAATTTCCTTAGGAAATGAGGCAACCCACTCGGGAGATAATTATTTGGAAATGGACTTCACTAATGTACGCTACAAGCATGTCAGGGGTTACTAGTCTGAGCTGAGTGTGCCTACCTGTACACACATCTACCTGAGCTAACGAGAATTCAGCCAGGTATGTAGGTAAGAGATAGGTATACTATGACTGTGACCCCAACGTGACACATGGGTTATGGCAGGATCAAGCCGTGTTCATTGCAAAAGAAAGCAGCCGGAAAATGACTATAAATAATGGAATGTTTGAAATAAACATGCATGCATATACACAGGTGGTGAAATGAGCATGCGTATTTAAGAAATTGACATTGTCTTATTTCTTTTTGCCTCAGGAAACAAGTTGGTCTGGGAATGAAGTTATTATGTAGGTAGATGAAAACAATAGCTGCAGCATGGGGGATGGAGGTGGGTGAAATTGAGAGTCGTTGCTTTAATGTACACGGTGCACATTACATGGTTACACCCTGTTGTGGTACATCCTGTAGGGGTGGGGGATGTAGGTTGGGGTAATGGGGAATTTAGGAGCTGTGGGGACAATTACCAGGGGTCTACTGAAAGCTGTTGTTGTATATGTCATGGTCATGCCTTTGTCATATTCTCTATCAAGGTGGGTGATTTGGATTGTAATTTAAATAGTTATACATAAACAATCTGGTTTTAATATCATGTGTGAGACACATAATGTTTCCCTAACGACTTTCACTACTGGTTCTATGTGAAGGAAAAAGGGTATGAAGATATCATCTGCATTATGCTGAGGTGAAATACACATCGTTTTATCAGGGTAATAATATTAAATACAACACTACATCATTTCACATCACCTGTCACAAGCGAAATGAACAATGAAGTGTTTCCCATCAGCCTGAGTGAGTGTTTAGTTCTTAAACTAATTCAGCTGTGTACAAGTAACATGTTTTTTTGCAAAAGACCAGTGGTAACATTGATATGTAAATTATGAAATGTACATTTTAACAATCTGAAATACGATAATCAGAACGCCAGTGTGGCACTATATGTAGGTCATGCAAGCTCTTGAACCAAACCACTTTGGTTTTAATGAAATACAATGACTTACAATGGACGGTTATATGTATGCTACTTAGATTTAAAGAACACCCACCCTGATACAGTTAATATCACCTGCAGCGCCATGGACATGAAAGTAATGATGTTCTTAACTTTTTTTGGAGTAGAATATATCACAATCAACACATACCCTATTTTGGTGCTGAACAGAATCATAATGAATTGAACGTACATTTCAATCAGCTGTGAAATAGACAAATAGATATAAACAAATTCCAGTGAGTCACCTGAATCTTCTCACTTGACGTCCTGATCATGGCAATGAGAGGTCAAATTTATCCCAAGTCATAACAGAGACCATACTCCAGAGGGTGGTCACTCAGGCAGTTATCCCCACCACACAGTCACCCTCCATCCCCACCGCTGGTCAAGCCATGTAGGTACAAGCATGTACAACACCACTCCCTGACCCTGGGTAATGCATAACCGCCCTGTAACGGCCAGTCCGAGCATGGACACAGCTAACTAGGTACTGGTCAGCTGATGGATTACCCCCACAGCCTTTAGTGGGTTAGGTAACGAGTACATTATGACCACTACAAGGACTAAGCCCCTAGATGACCGCTATATGAGCAATGAAGGAGGGAGGGTCAGTATGGCCTGTTGCCAGACTATGGAATGTGTTGCCAACTTGACTGGGGATCAGATTTCAAAGACTCATGAATATTTTGTCATAAAACTATCATAAAACTAAAATATTCAAATAACAGTTTTTGGGGTTCTCGTTACTAAAATACATTAATTATCAGTTCAAAAAGGTTGAAGTCTGACTACTGTAAACTTAGCATGAACCAGTCTTCTCGTCTTTAACCGTTATTACCGTAATTAAATATACCACTCAAAACTAATTAAAGGACACACACAACTGGGACACTTGCAATACTCATCAGCCATAACAAGTAAACTATAGTGTCTTTGAACAGCATTTAGAATTCTTACCATTTAAAATACCTATAGTTGTATGAAAATTGTGTGCTGTCGGACTTTAGAGTCATATATATGGGAATAGTTACTTACTCAAAGTTTCCAATTTAACTTTAAGCAACTTGTGTGTTTGTAAAAGTGTCTGGTAATACATAGGAACATTTACTGAGTGCTCTGATGATATGAAGTCATCAGACATTAATTAGACCTCATAACAAGTTGAAGGGAAAGTAGTTTCGGCTCTGTACTGTTATGTATGGATGTACATATATTTTTGTCATGAATCATGAAGTTACCCTTTTCATTTTCTGATTTATTTCAAGCCCATATAATTGAAGTTGGGAAGAGTATTTGCTTTCAAACATTTTCCATGTGAATCAGGACTGAGATTGTGTGAAACTGCAACCATCAAGAAATGACAGATTTTTTACAAGAGTTTCAATGAGGCATATTTGCTGATGAAGAGTTTGACAAATGAATCACCGTTTATGTACGTGTGAAAATATCTTAGGTTTGCATGGAGAGGCCAGATATGTCACCCCTTAAAGGCTTACTGTGACTGAGAAATGCTTATTGACAAGTGGTGAGGAATGTAGCACACAATAGTCCTGGGGGCTGTGGGGCTGGTCTTGGGGGAGGGGGAGGGAGTTTATGAAGAGGCTATGCTATTAAAACCTGGGTGGGGTCTGAGATATATGAGTGAGGGAGATCGGTGATGTGTTAGGAATAAGAGCTATACGAGAGAGGTTGCATAGGGATTAGGGGTTAGTGTTGTTAGCGGATTGGGGTGGGGTTAGGAGTGTGGTTAGGGCAGGGTAGGAGCTATATGAGAGAGCCAGACTGGTCATGTGGCATAAGGATGCAGGTTGGGGTTGGGGGTCAGGCTAGTGGTATAGTTGTATAGGGCGGGGTAGGAGCTAAAAGAGTAAGGGGTTAAGGGTGCAATGAAGAATATGGAGAGAGGTGAGTGAGTGAGTGAGTGAGTGAGTGAGTGAGTGAGTGAGTGAGTGAGTGAGTGAGTGAGTGAGTGAGTGAGTGAGTGAGAGTGTTAATGCCACTTTCCATCACCCTGCACTATCATGGTTGGGAAACCAAAAAGGTCTCGACACATTGTTCCCACATGGGGAATCAAAGATGATGCTAAGACAGGGTGATGGGGTTCATGACTGAGGGATCAGGGCTTCAATTTCATATGGGGGATCATCAGGTTGAGTTGAATAGTGTAGCCGGCAGCACCACGGACAATGACAGGTCACCCAGGGCAGGCATGAATAATGGCTTACTCCTCACAGTAGACGGGTAGGAATTCCACCGTGTGGGTAGATGTATTAACTAAATCGGGTAAAGAAACGCAGGGGACTAAGCAAAGTTAAATAGATCCCACCAGTCTGTCACAAGTGGGTGTTCCTCTCACTCACAACGTAATGTACATCCTCCACACTAATTCCAGAAACACCTACATAGGTCAACGAAAAGGTCAACAAAAACAATCATCGTCCATCAAAGAAGTCAATAAAAATAATTGTCCACATTAACCCCCTGCTGAGACAAAGGAACGAACAATCTCAAACACATTATCAATAGGGCGGGGATAGCATCCATAGTAGATAGTCCACCTGGTGAAATTGACGCCCTTATAGAAGCACTGAGTGATATTGACATCCAACACGTCTATATCCAGCTGATAAGTACAAAGACATGCTATGGGACTTGTTCCTATGATCGGGAGCTGTCAAAGTGGCTGACTGATTGGCTGATAGGGTTATGTAACTCTATTTACTCTCAGATTAGATGCACGTGACCTCTGTATGACACTCTTGTTATGAATACGTAATTAGCATCTCGACCAACAAACGTGATTACAGTAACTTAATTATTTTTTCAGTTGATTATCAGTATAGGGTTCTACTTCATGCTCATTCTTTTCCAGGTTTCTTCACAAGGTATGTATTGCATTGTGGGTGAAATTCTGGAAAAGAATAAACGAACCCTTGTACTTTCATGTGTTCCCTTATTTGTTTCCATGAGTATATTTTATGCATGAATACACAATGCCATTTAGAAAGTTGTCAAATGTAACATATGAAATACATATGGAATACCTTTTTAAGACTGTAACATGTTATATTTGGGATTACACTTTCTCAGTAAAGTACAGATTCTAGTACTGTTGTGGGGTTGAGTCCCATTCGGGATTCGAACCCACATCCTCAGAGTCAGCCACCTAATCGCCAGCACACAAAGTCAGCCATCTAACCCGCTCAGCCACCGCACATTATGCATTAAAAAAATATATTTTAAGGTGAGGTGTATTGTTATCAGTTGTGTAAATATGAACATGGCTGTTTTTGATAATTATCAGATAATTTTTCCAATACGTTTTTCTCACACTGATATCTAATTTCCAAATACACACAAATATACCTGTCTTCAAATCAGTAATAAAACCAACGCAGCTGTAAAATCCTCCAACTGAGGCAAACTCTGAAACCCTCTCATCTCTGCAGGACAAAGTGTCACGCTGCTAGCAGTAAATTTATTCCCAATCATGAACGAGGCCTTTGAGCGTCACGCTCCTGCTATTCACGTTTCTAACACATTTCAGGCTTTGTGTTGTTTATTTCAAGATGAAACGCCACACATCCACACAGGCGGGTCAGGGGGTATGTGCGAATCAGCGTTTATTTCACCTTTATTTCCAGACAAAGCTGTCCATCTGTGACGCCCATATCATTCAGGGCAAATTTCCTGCATGAGACTTGCCCACTGTGTGACATTGTTAGCGACAATAGCCACGTATCACACCTCACCAACACTTCCTACAGGTACAGCCACGTCCCTGAAGCAATTATTTCACTAACAGCTTTTCTGAAATTGACTTGAGCATGGCTTGCAACTATAAATACTAACAACATCTTGTAAAAGAAGGACAAAAGATGAAAATTAAAAGAATTTAAGATTTTGGTGTAAAGAAACAAAAATTTCAATTTATGAAAGTATATTATTTTCTGAAAATAATCAATTATGATTTTATCAAATTTTCATCGGTTAGTCGACATTCAAAGTCAAACAAGTAAATTTGGGATATGAAAACCAGTGGTCAAAGGTATGAGCAACAAACAGTGTCGCTGGGACACAATGTCAACCAGTAAGTCATGAAGATCAGGTCATATGTTTTGATTAACGTTATTTCTTACAAATATCATATACATTATATCACCTGTAATTACACTTATATTATGATATTATTCTTAAATGTGAAAATACTTTTTTATTGAAATGCCCTTAACACTAAGGTCAGACTGTGATGTCGAACTCAGCGAGTGCAGTATTAGATTTACAATAGTTGTATGGTCAATAGTATCAGCAGGTTATATACAACTGATATGAACACCTGCCAGTCACTGTCATCCTCTCCTACACTGATTGTTATCACCTCACACTGGGGAGAAATAAACAATGACAGAGACAAGCAATAAATAACAGGGGAATATGTCAAGTGATTTATGAATTGAAATAAACAATGGTACTTTTATGAGTAGGAATAGTGATAAATTTTTATGACTTGTTTCGGATGAATAATTTGTTTCCTTAAAAATGCTTTACAAGAAGAACAATTTTACAAGGTGTGGTAAATATTGCAGCTTGTAAGATGTACTAAAGTTGCTGAATTTATTTACAATTATTTTGACAAAGTTACTGCCTGAAAATTGATTAAGAAATATATCATTTTCTGATATATAGCCTGTATATTTTAATACATGATTTGACAAATTTTCAGGCAACATTAAAACATTCCAGGGTTTTGGCCTGTTGATATAGTGTAATTGGATATATTCCTGCAAAGGATATACAGAATGAGGATATACAGAAACAGGATATATAAAAGATATACATACATTGAGCGCCATCTTTGCATCAATCTTTTCAACGAAGTCTTGTGCCTACATGTCATGTGAAATATCCAGGACAGAATATTCAGTCGTCATAAACCATTTCAGGAAATACACCTTTTAATTACAGGTATGTCCAAGAGTTGTCACAGGTATAGTCGTCGGCATTGGGACAGGTAACAAGCCTGAAGGTGTGTTGTCAATTGCATTCCTGGTATCTGATCAACCTGACACCTGTATCAATGGAGGTGGGGATCCCAAACCCTGTCAATCAATCGTTCAAATACACAGGACGTCAATTTCACTGTTGTGTATTTGTCTGAGTCATCACTTATTATAGAATATGATTCCCGAACGAAATCTGATGTATATCAGCTGTGGATTATGACATCTTTAGAGTGACATCATCAAATGATCAGGCCATTTTTCATCCTTAAAATCCAGATTCTCTTGGATATATGGTCATCAGTAGATTTTTTTCAAACAAATCAGTAGCACATCCACTTAATGGAAATTGTTTCACATGATCCCAATCATCAACGAACCCTGTCAACTTCATGTACATTTCAGTCCAGGAACAATGCCAGGTGTCAGCTTTTACACTTTCATCTTGCTTCCAATACCTCGTCAATATCACCTTGACCTCCTTATCACCAATACCATCCATTACATCTCGCGTCCATCATGTGTACATAGCAAACCAACAACACATAGATCCAGCTCCAAATGTAACTCCACTTTGTCTATACCCGAGTTAAACTCCCACAGGACAATGACAGCCAGATTCACTACAGTCCAACCAAACTACAACAGCCCCTATCACAATTTTATCCCAATTCAAAAACACAAAGCAAATACATTTCAAACCACATCATGAAACATAATCAAAACAAAACATATTTTGCAAATTAAATAAATTCAAAATATATAGCCAGCATATGTAACAGTAACTCGAGTACCTGCGTCCATCACAGGTGGGTGCGACTGTATCTACAGAAAGTCATTACCTGAATTGGACTCTGCTGTTACCTGATCGAATGGGAAAAAAATCAATGGATACCTTTGTTTACTCAAGCGTGGCTGCTAGATTATGCATGCCAGGTGATGTCAAAAACTCATCAGTACACAACTGTAGTTTTCAATATGAGAGATGCTGTTTTGATAAATGAGATATTAATCCGAAGCATCATCGTAAATGAATGAAAATTAATTTCGAGCTGATAAGTGTTTACTCAAAATTGACACCTTTGTATCACATTATGCTTGGTGTGAAAGAGCATATTAACATTGTCTCAGTTGACGCTGATAAGGCACGCTTGCAATTGCAATATCTGCCAAGTACTTGATCTGATTTATTGATTATTAAATACAAACAATGAACACTTCTTACTGACAGAATGAAAACTTAATTAAATTTCTTTTGTGATCTTTATAAATTTAAATTTACATGCAAATTTTCAGAAATTAAATTCAAAATGAAATTTTTCAAATAATGAAATACATTTGAGTCAATTCATCACTGTTTCTACTGTATGCTTGAAAATATTTTCAGCCAACTCGTTGCATTATCTGTGTTCCAAGATTAGTATTGTGCAGATAAAACATGTTTGATCGACATTTTACTAGTTTCAATATTACACCATCATCGTTGATGGATGTAGAAAATCTAGCCTGTCCACAGGACTGGCAGGTCAAATTTTACCAGTGCCAAAATCTAGACACAAATATTATGGATAACAGTTTCATTATATATATGTCATTGGTTTGCTAAAATTGATCTAGATATATTTTTAACCCGTCCTCCACAAAATTCACCCGTCTCGGACGTTGGGCGCTATCTTCTTCCTACATGTTTCATGTAGTAGATCCTTATACCATCACATTCAAGATTTGACCTACACAGGAACTACACTGAAAAGTAATAAAGTTGGTATCCATAAAATTGGGTTTCCATAAAAAAAGCTGTTTGAAATAATTCATCAGGGCCCTTATTCTCGAAACGTTCGTAGCCCTAAGAATTCTTAACTTTGATCGTAGCCAATGTGTTAAGAATGGGCTTAAGAAGTTCGTAGGGTTTAAGAAGTTTCGAGAATAGCTAGCCAAGTTACTTATAAACAAAACTTATTAAGGGAGAAAAAACACCTAAAATAATCACAGAACTTGTATAAACATTAACAGTATCTTTTCTCCAAAAATTAAATTTTAAAAATATTACAAATTGATGTTATTTTTGTATGGTTCCATAAGAAATTCAGTATTCTGTTGCACCTACCCACAACTTTGACTTGAAACAAAGACTCCTCATGTTGAAGTGGATGGATCTCAATGAGCTAGACTGTTTTAACTGGCAATTAACAAAGACAATGATCCCCTTAATAAGGGATGATCACCTGGCCCCACCCCCCACAGGTGACATGTGACATGCCCCCGGGGAGTCCAGCATGTGCTTGCTGACAATGAGTATCAATATCTTACTTGTTATATATAAATAAAGGATTAGAAGTGAAATCTACAACAGAAATATACATGACATGCATTTAATGAGATAGAATTAATTATAATGCTCTTATTAATCAATTTCTAATTAGGAAATCAATAATGTTGATTACATAGCTAAACCATTTACAAGATGATAAGAGATTGAAATTAAATCAAATTGACACAAAAAAATCTAAATTTGAAATACACATTGATAAAATTAAACTTAAAATTCACAAAATTCATAACTGGAACTGTTTAGAGTGTGTTAAAACACAAATCTAAAATGCATGTTCGTGACTTTAATCGTAAAATTACATATCATAAGGTTATAACTTACATACCTCACTGACAAAAGAAATTTATAAGGGCAAATAACTTCACACATGCTAACCTATTTCACAAGAACATTTCCCCCTTCCTTCATAAAACCCTTAAGCAAATTAAACAGACCATTATCTAACACCATATGGGTTAAACAAATATTGACAGGGTCAAAAACAAACTCTACTACTCCAAATACATTCAGAAATATAATCTCATAATATTTACACAGAGCATACATGAATGCTACAATACTTCACCCAACTGCTGCAAGTATGTATCACCATCAGGCTCCAGAGACAAGCATGTTTTTATAAATCGTGACCTGGATGACTATTTTCAATACAGGTGTTTACATAGACAAGTTATGTGAAAAGTAAACTTATATTTCTATAGCATAAGGAACTGAAGGAGATTCAGATGTATGCTGTACCTCATACATAACAAAAGGGTTGAATAAAGAAAATATTATCCCGCAGTTTGTTTTTTATTATGTGTATATTATTTTAATACTGTTTTACTGTTAGATGTCGTCTATGACATGCATCTCCTGGATGACCTCTTATTGCTTCTGGAAAGAGTGTGAAAACTGTTTTGAGTTTCAGGAAGTTTTACCTGTCTTTTAGTAATATATATATCAGACTAATCCTTGGAATATTTTACTTTGTTGTTGTTATTTCCACATTTTATTAATACCCTGTTGTACATTGTCTGTTAGATGTAAAGACATTGTCTATGACATGTATCTTCCTGGATGACCTCATAATGCTTTTGAAAAGAGTGTAAAAAGTCGTTTTGTTTTTCAATAGGTTTTACCTAGATTTGATCAATATTGCACCAATATTTTATTTATCAACACCCAAAATAAACTTTGGAATATCTTACAAATGATGAACACCAACTGTTTTCCATAAATCAATTTGGCTACCATATTGCCAGTTTATCATGATACATGGATTGATTGAGGCTGGAACTGGAGTTGATGTAACAACCTCATCTGCTGAGCCACCCTGGTGGAGATGTTTTGTTTAAGTGTTGTTTAAAGCAGCACTCAGCAATATTCCACATATATGGCAGTGGTCTGTAAATAAGTCTTGATAAGGCAATCTGTGAAGGTCTGGGTTAGAATGAATCTTCAGTAACCCATGCTTGTCGTAAGAGGCAACTAACCGGATCGGGTGGTCAGGCTCGCTGACTTGGTTGACACATATCATCGGTTCCCAATTGCGCAGATTGATGCTCATGCTGTTGACCACTGGATTGTCTGGTCCAGACTTGATTATCTACAGGCTGCCATATAGCTGGAATATTGCTGTGTGCGGTGTAAAACTAAACTCACTCACTCACTCACTTGATAAGGCAATCCAGTGTTTGAAAGTATGTGCGTCGACCTAGGCAATTGGGTGTGTAGATGGATCTTATGTTTACAGTTACTGAATGTGAGAGCCACAGGCTGGGATTGCACTTTCTAAACTAAACATGGGTTCAATGTAATAAAGGTTACTTATAAACAAATCCAATAAAGTTAAGAAAATATATAAATTATCAGAGAATTAGGTGAAATTAATAACACTATCTCAGACCATTTCAAGTCTTAAAGACACTTTTTTTATATTAATTTATACAATATTCAAGTGTGTCTTGAACATATTTCATTATATTTACATTTCATAATCCCACACAAAGACTTAACCAAATACTAACAACCTATACATACAGTTATATGCTTTGTTATTTACTGACAAATCTCGCCACGATACGGCTGCGATATTGCCGATGTGACGTTAAATATTAACTCACTCACTCACTCACTGATAACTGAGTAACAATCACTTAGAGTATAAAATCCTCCATCGCCAACCAGAAGCTAGCAACCACTTGCTAAAGGTCACACAACGACAAATAAGTGGCACATTTGAAGGGCAATTAGCTTGAGCAATTGTGTCGTAGATTTCGGTGCAATATACGACATGGGTCCTGATAGATATGCCCCCAGGCAATCAACATGCCTGCGTCATTGTTTGAGGGCTCACTCACCTAGAACTAAGTTACAATGACCCCATCAAAGCACGATAAGGAGATTTTGTCTGACTTCGCCCATGCAAAAACTGATATTTATTTCCAATAAAAGGTCTCAGTCATGAAATGAGGAAGAACGAGATTAGAATTTAATGGAAATTAATCTGTTCAGATATAGATCTGAATTTTGATAAATGGAAAGGATTTTGTTCCTGATACATTATCTCTGTTCAAGTCGATTTATCAGAGGAATCTAACGCATACATCGCGTAGATAACCAAACATTCATCCTCTCACTGGCCAAACTATAAAGGAAGTTCTCTTTTCCACAAAATCAGTGTTAAAGACACTTGGAAGAAACATATTTAGTCATGGTCTGTGATTGTCTGCTATGAAGATTGAGACGTTAGATACCTGAGGGGCATGATGATGGCGATATCTCTTAGGTAGATGTATATACTGGGTCAGATAACATTCACACATATTTGTTATTAATTTCAGTCTTGAATTGTCTTATTTGTTTGGGATCTGGGGATAAGGAGAAACATATGCATACTGTTACTAGAACAAGCGTGGTATTTTTAAATTACGATCTTATCCAGTAACATTAATGACTGCAAGCTTTAATGCAGAACAAAGAGAGCATGCTATATATTTGTATGACATAGTAGTATTTAACTACTAAAATAGCTTACATTTTCAAGTGGGTAATATGCCTTAGGCTTTCAGAAATTTAGCGCAAGGTTAAGGTTTAAGTATTGTAAGTAAAAGGATCTTCTTTGTAGTAAATGCTCACTGTTTTGAGTGAGAGAGTATGTTTTACGCTTTTAGTAATATCCTAGCAATATCACGGCAACCACTATTTTGAAAGATGAGTGAGTGAGTTAATATTTAATGTCACATCAGCAATATTTCAGCCATATCGTGACGAGAACATTTGATATTGAAATGAAATATATGTATATCATAAAAAAACTGCCGACGAAGGACAGTAAAACAACTAGAATATCACAGATATGTATGTGAAACTAGTAATTTAATCTAAAACGTTTTAACTATAGGGGAAAAACAATACAGTATAAAAATGGGCTATAAATCGCCAATAACTGAAGGTAGATCACCATACCAGGGACCATGGGGACTTACATTACTTTTGCTACCTGCATGGACCCTAGTTGGATTTACACCATCCCTTCAGCCATTGGCGACAGAAGAGAAATCTAGCAATAAATCAAAAGCACACATATTCTACGATTAAAAACGTGGCAAGCCTAAATTTACTCTAAATGTTTCGGGATTTTGAAAGATGAAAAGCATTTACTCTTTCACTCAAAATATAATACTGCTGAGTGCAGTGTTAAACATACAAAACTGAAAACCCCTGTACAAGACTTCAAAATTTTGGTAAGTCTAGATGTCTTTAATTGCAGGAATATGAAGAGATTCTACCTTTTTCCATAACATATTTTACAATAATATTCAAAGAAATTTTTCAAAATAATTTCATTTCGGAAAATATCTCTTCTGTTTCTTCCTCCAAGACGGACAGATACACACGTGTAGCCTTGATCCTGACATCACTACTCCGCCACCGTACCTGACATCCCACTAAACCTAATCACTACCACTGCACATGTCAAGGCTGTAGGTGGAGTGCGCACTTCAAAGATCGTTGCGGGTCTACATGCAGCCTTTGATGTAGGTCATGTGACCTAGGTACAAAAACAGATTGAGAATCCTGAGCATGTTGTAGAACCTGGATGCGATCCCATGAAGGTCATGTGACTGACCCCTGTTGCCATGGCTACAGTAGACTCTACTCATGGGAATAGAGTGTGTTAGTCATTTTTCTGAATAAAACAGCTGGATCTGTTTTTCAAGAATCATGGAAATCAGGAGTTTCACATTTGCCGAAGAGAATTCACTTTGAAAAAGAACCTAAATAACTACTACTATGATACGTAACCAGTGATATACAGGGTTGTCAAACTTTCCAAACAGCCATAACAAGAAATTTTCATGCAGACCCAACCAAAGTAAATGTCAAATCTCATGCAAATCTACAACACTTTTCGAAATATAGTTTTCTGATCTATCAATGAATTCATAATGCTGCGATTTTCATCAATATCAGGTTATGCATTCTTAAATAGTTTGGGGATTATTTTTTTAACATACAATTTTGAATTTTGAATCTAAAGGCTGAACATGCACCTCATTTTTCCTTATTGCATTGAGAGCATTACACATGTACTCACACTGTCAATCTCTTGTTAGTTGGGGGAGGTGGGGTAGCCTAGTGGTTAAAGCGTTTGCTTGTCTCGCCAAAGACCCCGGTTTGATTCCCCACATGGGTACAATGTGTGAAGCCCATTTCCTGTGTCCCGGTGCCAGGGTATTGCGGGAATATTGCTAAAAGCAGTGTAAACCAAACTCACTCACTCTTGTTTGTTGAAACATCAAAAGTTTCCCACCAACTGTGGCTGTATTTTGCCGACTTAGCTTCATATAAAACACCTCACTCGCTCTACTATAAACATTAATTTCATGGCTGAAATTTGAGTGTTAATACAAAACCAGCTGTTTTTACCTCGACAAACCCAGGAGAGTAACAGCTTGAAGTATTAACACAGAAATATACCAGCATGTGAAACAGAATCTGTGGACCAATTATCATTATGTGACTGAGTTTCTCCCAAACCATTCATGATAAAGAGCTGCTGCTTGGTATCAATAACCAACTGCCATTCGTTACCCCTGAAGTATAAATATTTCGTTTACAGCCTGGCCACTTACACAAGGCATGCATAAACAAAATATTGATAATGACTTTTATTTTTAATCTGAAATCTTCAATTGAGTGAAGAACAAACATATTTGTTAATTTTTCATTCAGCAACTAATGTATCTAACAGCATGCAGTTCACATTTCAACAAGCGCACATATTAGATGTCCGCGTTCTCACACTTACTGACATCCGGCGATAAATCTGGCATTATCAGCCTGAAAATTACACATTTCAAAACCTACAGGAGATGTACGAGTCTAATGTGATATATACGAGACGATCAGCGGCGGAATCGCTTGCAAACCCTGTTGTTATACCTCTAGTGAGCTGTCATAATGTGCAATTACGATGACACCAGGTCTCAGGCTGTGCTATTAACCAGTACACATTTCAAACCATCCCTATGTCGTCCCTTCAGTCCGCCAGACACAAATGTCGTAAATTGCAAATTGACATAGACGTGCTATAAGTGCCAGACATAGGTGAACAAAACAAGCAGCTTTCCCCTCCACCCCACCCTCAATAACCCCTTGGTATTTCCTGCTGTTAGTTTATATTGCCTCGACAGCGATATAGATTTCAGAGTCGATTGAGATATGTACAAGCAACACCGAGCAGCATGAATGAGGAGGGATACATATCTGAAATAATTCGACCGTGGGGTCTTGACACCAACTTGAAAAAGCACCTGTTTTGTGGAAAGTGGAGAAAGATCGTCTTTTTCTTATCTTAAGTTCAAAGGAATAACTTACACATCAAGTGGCATAACTTACATCACGCATATGGGCGATGTAAAGATACAAAATAAATTCTCTTGAATTTTCATTCAATCATATTTTCATTGCTTTTCTTATGATTCAAGAATTTCTTATCTTCTTCTTGCAATAAAAAAGTTGTCTATTTATAAAAGTTTTCCCCTTCTCTTGTAGGGTTATAGTGATCAACCTGGTCATAAAAAAGTCTCTGATCACAAAAATTCATACTTCCACATTGCTCATAATCTTTTAATTTCTATGAATTTATCCTTAATCATATAAAAGTTAAATTTGAGGTGCAATGCCATTATGGTTAGAAGGGCAACAGATTTAATACGTTAAGGCAAAATACTTTTATGGATGATGACTTCTTTAGTCTATTATGGTGCGATATTTCAGTATAGATTCTTATACCATCGACGCTTAATATGAGACACAGTGACCTACTGAGATCAACATCCGCCAATCAAACAGCAACGTTTTTATTGTGATCCAAGGACAGTGAAGATGTGGATTTCACCACCCATGCCCTCAAGCCCTTGTACCAAGCACCCACTGATACCAGCAGCCAACACCAATATCAAAACGAGATGTCAAACACAAGATAACATAGAAGCATCATGTGACCCTCATGAAATTAACAAGAGTAATCAATAGCATTACTGCTGCAATGTACACACTACACACATCCATCAGTCTCTGGTAGGGATGAGAAGGCCAGGTTTAAGAGTATAATAGAACACAGGTATGATGTTACATCAGCTTTGACATCAATTAGCTATCGATTTCAGAGAGAACCAGTGCAATGAACGTTTACCTGAAAGGTGAATAAATCTGATACAGGTGTCTCGTGACATTGATACATTTCACTGAGGTGACATGTGCTTACATAGGATGATAGGTATCAGTACAAAACAATTAAATTTTTATTGAAATATCTTTGTTAGGTATCACCATGGTAATTCCAGAGCAGAACAGGTCCCCGGTAAGCCATGCTTGATGTAAGAGGCTATTGAAATGGGCATCGGTTGGTTCCAGTGAGTGACAGGCTGAATGTGGGTTATTGCACTCTGATAGTGTATATTGTTTGTCATCCTGCCAACCACTTTGTCAGGCACCAAACTGATTAATGTATAGTCGTGTAGACTGCTGTGATATATCGTCATAATCTTGCATACCTAGATCAAAATATTCAAAAACTAAATTTCAAGCACAAATGCTAAAAGATTACCCAAGAAGTGTGATGCAACATTCCGTATTATGTATTTGTAACAATAATAAAATTCAATAATGTTCTAGCAAATAGTCAGGATTACAGTACACTGACAAGAAAATGTTTGAAATGAAAGAAGCAGTCTTATAATCTCAATCTTACCATGTGAAGAAATAGTTGAAGGGAGACAACTCTCCATTGACTAGTACATGTGACATCCCATTTCCTGTACTGTGACTCATTCTCACAACACAAAAACTCCAGTAATACATACAACACTGCACTAAAGACATCATATGGAAATGACAGAATGTTCCTTAAGCTTTTTAACATCAACAACTCCATTTGTTTTCAGATCACAGCTAACTGACAGGAATATGGAGCTAGGCCAGGTCTGTGGAACCCAAGCCTGCAGTATGATTCAGCTTCTGTGCAGACAATAACGTCTGATCATGGTCCCTCTCAACAAACAGAGTTTATTGTTATGGTGATCCCCATACCTTAGCATTGACTTTCAATTGTCATAGCACTGGTTGATTTTGTCAATTTTGCATGTCCAAGTCATGCTTTGTTTGTCTAGTAGGCATCCAATGGTTTGTCTGGCCAGCAACTTACATTTCTAAAGCCAACATTGCACAGCTGAGTATTGCAAACCTCAATCTTAAACATTCACACACTCTCAAGCTGAAGAGAGAAATCCATCGTAAGTATGTGCCAAATATATTTTAGTGTTCCAGCCAAGATATAACTATCAGCACTATTTTAAACAGATTTACTTTTATCAAGGCGATTATTGTTACCTGAACTTACTAGACCAAACACAATTATCCAGACTTGTGGAATAAGTCACAGGCTGTGAAATATAAAAACATATTCATACTTATCTTAAAAAAACAAAAAACTCCTAAAAAATATTAAACACAATACTTCTAGTGAGAAATACACACTTTAAGACATAAATAGTTGATTTTCCCCTTGACTAACAAATAGTCTCTGAAAGGAACCCTGAGACTTTCTTCCTGAAGCTGTGGAAATCTAGACTTGCCACATCTTCTAGACTTGTGTGGGCTTTCTTGAATATATTTGCTTCAGGGTCTGTATGACAGACTAATTTTCCCCAATCTTGCATTGTAATTCCCAACATTTGGCTTACTGCTACAGAGTACTTCAATGATATGAAACATGATGACCCCAGTGATACAAGGCTTACGATACAATATTTCAATTTATAACTCCTGTACCTGAATACATTACAAGTGATATTGATGAAAAAAAAAGTGTCAGAATCCTAACTGCAGAAAGGGATAATCATGAACTTCTGAAATAAAAGTGTCAGAATCAGTAATCATATCGGAGAACTAACCGGTTGTAATATTACATTATCCCTCTACATTGGTCCCATAAAATTTATTAGAGTCCCTTTGATTAAAAAATAGACCGATCTTGTTAAATCTTGTAGCCATGTCAACCATGTACATTTACACATAGATCAAAGATTCTCTTAATCATCCCAAATTGTTATCAAATTCCAACCCTAACATCTTACCTATCTTACAACAAACATCAATCAAGATAATTCCAATATGAAAGATCCACTATCCACATTAAACTAATACCCTATCAAAAGAATTCCATCGCACAAAATATTTCAAACATCTAACACCTACATTAAACAAGAAAACTTCCACAATATAACACAGGTATATCCTTCTATACAAATATGGAGTCAATAAAGGGTCTCATGGACAAATCACACCCAGCCCTAGCACTACCTCAACAACAAACACTTAATCCTGGCACTAATGGAGCCGGCTCGCAGATATAAATGCCAATTTACAAAGAGATGGCGACAAGTCAAGCAAATAAACGATTCTGTATACAAGAAGCCATGTGTGTCGAGCATAGACAGCCAGTTCCTGCACCAATAGGCCACCTGTGATTCCTTTCTAAGCCTATTATCAGTGTTTGAATAACATTCATGTTCTGATACAAGCTTTCTTTCAACACAACATTATTTAACCCAGAAATAGACAAAAAAGAATTGATGTATCGTTCCATAAATCCTTATCTTATGCCTGAGGAGATTGAATTTTTATGAGGATCTTTTATGAAAAGGATAGTGTCACAAAAGTTCACTAAAGTTCGCAAAGATAACTTGATGTTATCAGTCTGTTAGCATTCCGAGTGATTTTTAGAAGTGAATTTATAATGCTGTATGAAAAAGATTCAAGCTGTTATCAATTAATCCACCTGTCAGTGTCATGTGGTTATTACTGTTATGTGGTTTGACATATTTAAATATTCTCCTTTTCCAGACTTGGTAACAAAACACATGCCCATAATCAGGGGAGACTACTCTAAATGTTAAAAGACAAAAGGGACATAACTCACCAGTGGTGAATGAAACACTCCACTTAGTGGTGCAAGTTTCGGTGGTCCTCGGTCGCAGTCTTCGTAAATATTGTCCAACTGCATATCAACTTCCAAATTTGTGTTGCTATGGCAACTACGCATGGATTGCATCCCGCTAGCGATGGTGTACTTGAGCGCTAGGGGGGACCAAGTTTTTCTCCGAACATCTTCAAGGTTGTAAGGGTATGGGTACATGGAATGGCTGACGTCCAACGGGGCACTGTTTTCTTTATTGGAATGATCAGAATGGCAGGAAGACGTGCTGTACGTCCTCCGATACAACTGAGATGACGATGACGTGCGCTGCTGCGATGATAATGTCCGCGGTGTCGAGTGCTGTGACAGGTGCGACATGGACTGCGTCATGAGTTGTTGCTGCGATGCCGACTTGTTTCTGGGTGGGATGATGGTGTAGTCAGACTCTCCACTGTCGTCTGGTATTGGTTCAAATATGTACTTGACCTCGTGCGAATATGTGGAATAGTTGGACAGGGGACTGTATATGTCATCCTGACTTGGGTGGCTTGAGAGGTCATCGTCATGGAGACAAGGTTCTGACCCTGAATGACTCTGGGCAGCCATCTTTATGTTTTACTGCATGGCTGAAAGATAAGAATAAAACATGAATATTGTGCAAGATGTGATAATAATGATTCTAAGAATGGAATTACATTCAGAGACGGAATCATGACATCAATATCTGACATCTTTGCATTGAACTATGGGTCAAGAAGAAAGCACATTTATGTCTAAAATCAGGTTTTGTCAAACATAGGACGTCACACAGCTCCCAACTCAACTTAGTTGGGTTAAACAATGCTATAAACAGTATTCCAGCTATTTCATTTCAGCTCGATGTTTGAGGAAAATCCTAAGTGATGCAGGTCTGAGACATTTACCAGGACTGACTGACTGAGTTTAGTTTTACGCCGCTTTTAGCAATATTCCAGCAACATCACGGCGGGGGGCTCCAGAAATGGGCTTCACACATTGTGCCCATGTGGAGAGTCTTCGGTGACGATAATGCTTTAACCACTAGGCTACCCCACCGCCCCCATTTACCAGGAATATAATCTTATTGAACTGATGAGATTCAAACCAATGCTTAGTGGTTTCTGCGTGCTCAAGGGAGACAACTATGCAAGTACAACGGCGATGCGTAAGAAGGCTGAGCCACCTCTGCTGCAGCCAACTAATATGAAATAGTTTTCATTTGCTTAACACATAGAGATCAATTTCAGAGTTCAAAGCTGTGTACAATGTATAACCCAGCTAAACAATCAACAGAGGATTATAGGCTTGAAGAATAACCCAGTGTTATAGATAGCTGGCAATATTGAATGACCTCGGTGATCATACAGGTTCCTGGTGACAAATCTTAACCAATATTGGATGTTTTTACTAGGGGTGACTATCGAGGGGGAAACAACTATTGCAATATCGATAGTCTATTGCAACAAACTATTGTGACAGCAATAGACTATTGTGACCAACTATTGCAATAGTTTTGTTTCTCCTTGAATTGTCTAATTTGAAGTCGTTTGCCAAACAGGTAATGCACGAGATACTACTGGTATTACAACCAGAGTAAGAGTGATAGAAGAACCGCTTGTAAATGAGCAGAGAGGAATAAAGTATGAGATACGCAAATGTATGGGGAAATACATCCGGCGACAAATGTATAGTTTATATGAAAAAACCCCAAGCTGAAGTAGTTTCAGTCTCATCTAATAACTGACAAGAAACTTGAAATCCAGATAAAGATTGTTTTAGAGGTAAAGGGGCAGATAACTCTAAATCAAAGTGAAGGAATCAGGTACTTCCCGTGTTTTGCTCTGTGCAATTATCAACGGAGGTCAATTACTAAACTATCGATAGTCTGACTGACTGACTGAGTTTAGTTTTATGCCGCTTTTAGCAATATTCCAGCAATATCACGGCAGGGGACACCAGAAATGCTTCATAGTCACATATACTATCTGTTGCCTCGATATTTTTTCGTTTCTACCATAGATTAATTGCTATCGGAGACTCAACAATTGCAATCCATCGATAGTTCGATGCATCGTTACAGCCCTAGTTTTACCCCATGAGAGGTCTGTTATGGGATTTAAGGCAGATGATGTGACATAAACATTGATGCATAGTCATTAATATCCCGTCAACATTATACATTTCATGTTGATTTCATGATCACGTCAATTGACATTTCATGTTCACGTCAATCGACATATGTTGATTTCATGTTCATGTCAGTCGACATTCCATTATGATTTCATGTTCACGTTAAACAAAACCATGTTATCTACCACAGCAACACGGAACACACAGACACACCACCAATCACAGCCTTGTTTTATCATACCTCGAGACACAATGTAACATAATGTAACCAATCAGTGCATTACAATCAATAAACTACCGACATCATGTACATTAGTGTGTACATGGGAACTAATCTTACATGTATCAAAATAGCAACAACAGAGCATGTTCCGGACTATGCGCAAGTGCAATGGCTCCTGGTAACGTAATATCTAGCTGAATATAAAACACACACCTTTGAATAAGCTCTGTTTACTTACGACTTCAACTAACTCAAGTTCAAGGGCATCATCATTGTAGCTGATATCAAGCAACCCCTTATTATCGACATCATCAAATAGCGTAGGTTGAAATCCACATGTCGCTAAGTGCAGTGTACACACAGTGTAGCAGGTGCTGTGAAACATGGCTGAAATCGGTGTGAAATATCTCCCACCAATAGAAAGATTTCAAATACTGCATACGAATTTACATACGGTCATGAGAGCATTAAGCATACATGAAAGTCAAAAGAGTTTTTCATGGATTTACAATAATTCCTGCGTCCTATACACATAAAAATTGACAATGGATGCAACAAATTTTGTAATTTTGTAAAAATTCCAATCAAGTGACAATAAGTTATCACTGAGTTTGTTACTAGCTGGGTTATGGTATTATTTGCAATTTAAATTCTGTAAAAATGTGATGATCATGATACACAATACAATAACAGTATTAATAATAATATTTAAGTGTCCGGGACCCCCATTTTGTTGTCCAGGACCCTGAAAATTAACAGTATGAGTCCCAGGGACCCACAAATACAGGACTCAAGGTAAATCCCTGGTTTTCACTTTTTACTTATTTTTTCGATGTAAAACAAGCCACATTAAAACTGACCTACCTGTGAAGAAACGTCTTACAAACAAGCAAACACATACAGCAATGCATGTACATTTCGCTGCTGTCAGTCACAGATCAAGGTAACATGTTTTTTCAAATTTTCATGACTACATTCTTTGCTACCAAACTGTAAGTCACATCATCTCCATACCATAATGGTGCCTCAGAAATCCATGGAATTTGTGAGGTCCTCTCACAACAATGACCTTATAGTGAGGTTATTCCACTTGGTTGGGCATCATGTCAGTTCAATGATAATTTGATTCATAATTCATGATAGTCATAAACCCATCCATTGCAACAGCGACAACGATCTGTCAATTCGATGAAGCATAGCTGAGAATTACTGGGCTTCAAAGGACAGCCATGTAACCACTTCGGTCTCATTATTGTACAATAACGTCGTTGTAAACTTGCTTTGTGTTTGAGCTATGAAAGTACAAAATAAATTGAAACATAACGTCAAAATTACCAGGTTGAGTAAAAATGATTTTGACAGCTGACATTCAACGCTGTGCACTTCCTGTCTGAAATGTCCAACCCAAAAATAATTGTAGGGAAATTAGTTATTTTGTGTAAACAATGGTTCAGGTTTTTTTCATCAGTATTCAGTAGAAATTATGTAACCCATACTCTTGATGAGGTGAGATGAGGTGAGGTGAAATTGGGTTTAACGTCGTGCTTGAGAATATATCGCTCATATGATGACGTGCATGCATATGTGTATGTGCGTGCGGCTGCTTGTACTAGCCCACACTGAAGCTGGTTTTATAGTGCTAGCCCACTGAGATACCATGCCGCAGTGAAGCATGAATACCCCACTCAGACACATTATACTGACTCCGAGCCGACCAGTCCTTGTACCCATTAATGCCGAGCGCCAGGCAGGGACCAACAAGTACCATATTTTAACGTCTTTTGGTAAGACGCGGGCGGGGATTGACCCCGCGACCTTCGGCTCTCCTGGGCAGACGCTCTAACCACTACACCATGGAGGCGGTTGACTTTAGAACGTGTTCTGTTGCTTCTATTTGTTTGATATTATACTCTTGATAAATCCATGGCAGGAAAATGACACAATAAAAAAACAAATTTCTCAATTATAATTTGTCATTATGTTCCATAAAGGATATTGTAGGAACCTTTATTGAACTAGCTGTTATTGAACTCCAGTTCTAGTTCTATTTGACAAAGCAGTGACTATATATTGTTGCCAGTTTTTTCAACAATACTGAAGTTCAATAAAAGTAAAACAATGTCTAGAAACAAAAAAATGATTGATAGCACGAACACATGATTGACAGCATGGACATACCAGCGCTATGTTACAGTAGAAAGTGTTGTTATTCTACTTGAAGTAGTTTTTGATGTAACCTTATGACTAAAGTGGTACAAAATGTCAAGTGGCAGCAAGAGGAATTTAGAGTTACTGCCCTTGTTTACATGAGTATGGCAGGTTTCATCATTTGAGAAGTTTCAGATGGGACTCTTTCTAGAAGGCTCAATGTATTGAAATAGCAATGACAAATGGGCAATTTAAAACCATTTTTCTACCTGACTTATGTCTTATCTTATTGGCAAGTGCAGTCTGGACTGCTGTTTGTACTAGTTCTGACCACGTTTTGGATTCAAGAATGGACACAGGCTAGTGACATACATCAGTGACAAGATTCTTGAGTGTTTTACCTCAGCTCTAGGGCGTGTTACTTATTGCTAATGTCACATTTGACCCATGATCCTGGCTTGTTTTTATGGAAAGCTGAAGCTGTGTGTTTGAACAGAGCTAGCTGATTATTCATTGATTTTATGTGTGTGTTTATACTGATTTCTGGGGCAGAGTGGTTACAGACTGTAGACCTGGGTTCGATTCTCCACATAGGTACAATGTGTGAAGCCAAATTCTGGTGTCGCCCGCCATGATATTGCTGGAATATGGCTAAAAGCAGTGTAAGACTAAATTCACTCACTCACATTATACTGATTTCTGGGTTACATCAGTCCGATTGCACATACAACCTATGCTATATTTGGAATTTCGGCTGTAATATTGCCGATGCGAGGTAAAAAAAAATCACTACAGATTCTTGTACTTTTTGGGGTTGAGTACCACCCAGGATATCGAACCCACACTCTCAGACTGAGTGAGTGAGTGAGTTTAGTTTTACGCCGCTTTTAGCAATATTCCAGCAATATCACCGCGGGGGACACCAGAAATGGACTTCACACATTGTGCCCATGTGGGGAATCGAACCCGGGTCTTCGGTGACGAGCGAATGCTTTAACCACTAGGGTACCCCACCGCCCTCTCAGACTGAGGCACCAGCACACCAAGTCAGCAATCTAACCACTCTAGCCACCAATCATCATGGAGGCTAACCCTAATAATAATAATAAGGCTAACCTATAAGCCTGTCCCTGAATACTCCCAGGAGCCTGTAACATGAAAAATATCTTTTTCCCTTTTCACAGGATAAAATATACATCTCGTTAGATTTATCAGAGCATTAAAAAAAGATAAAAATAATTTGAAAAAGACCAATTATTTACAGTGTTCATATTGTCCATTTGAATGTCACACATTGAGTACTGATATGTGAAATCGTAAGACACGAAATCACCAGTGGAGGACCTTGTAATTACACGTTCTGAAGGTCACTAAATACCGTCCATCCCTTTGTCAACCCTGTCCAGTCTGACAGCTATCTCCTGTCAGTCTGGGTCGCCCGTAAATACAACACTTATGTACAACCAGCACTTTATCTTTTTCAGCTGATACAACACGTCCTCGGCCTCTATCAGCTCTGTTTACAATCCCCGAAGACAACAACAGCATGAAGACAGCCAGTCTTGTTCCTCAAAGATAACACTGCCATCAGCCGAACTCACAGCCTCTCTTTAGAAGTGACCACGTCCAGCAATACAATAGCCACACTGACCATACACTAACATTGTTACTGAGGTGTGAGCCATCTCCGCATAGTTAGATCCAGTCTTGTACGATCTTGCAACATTGTCAGGATAGAGATGCCGAGTTTATATAATTCCGAACATTGGACACATAACCCACAAGGCTAAACTGACGTACATGTGTGGCTTGTATTTACCCCTTGGCCTTCATGTAAATTTCGTATTTACCAGAGGTCTTAAGTTGCAGTGAAATTGATTTGTGAGCGGTGTGTCTGACGAGTGGTCAAGTTAGGGTCACTGTAGGTGAAAGGGAACATTTAGGACAATGGCCACTCTGGGGCTTATCTCTTGTAATTATAATCATAAATATGATCAATATATCTGTATTGTGTGTCATCCAAAGCACCGGATGGACTTATTGGCGATATTGACATGGGAAATTGACATGACAAACTTCTACATTCAATTATCAGACGTATATTTCTTATTATCAGGCACTGAAGTCAGAATAAACAAATAGGCACAAAGATATATATTAATAGTGAATCTAAGAACTGGGTGTAAGACTTGACATTGAATATACCTATCTTGATTGAACATACTGGTATAATGCTATAAACAAGTCAGGTGATTGACAGGTGCTTGATTTCAAGTATATCCTCATATGAAGAAATGTTTATTCAAATTACGCTGCTCAAGACCGTGTTATAAAACACTGACACAACATTTGAAAGGTTACCAATCTTTGAATTCAATATCTCCTTGACATTGAAATATTTTATTACCTTGCATAACTAATTACTTACCTTTTTCTATTTAATATGTTGTTATTACAAAAGGTACAGTAAAAACAATGCTACTTTGTGTTTTCACTGAACATTTATAAAGATTCCATCTGATATATATGGTGTCAAATATTCTCCAGTGAATTTGGCCCCACTTGTGAAACTAGAATTGCATGTGAAAAAATAATATTTAAAAAATCCCATGACTCAATTAAATTTTGGCAAACAGCCATGTGAAATACATTGCCGACAGCAATAGCTGACATGTCCACAGAAAGATTGGATTGCCTGTCTGTATAAATATAGTTTGTTTACCACATCTTCTGTGTGTGAGTGAAGGCGTTGACAGCAAGGATGAAAATGACATCACTGCTGTTAAATGACACGCTATAACTGGCGCTTATGACTGACATTTTATGTATCTCCTGTATGTTGTTTACAGAATATTGTCACTGTTTCTACATGGAACATTTGCACATTAAATATCTTGTATCTTGTATGTAGGATTAGGAGAACTACTTGAAACATGCAACATATCAGAATATGATTCACAATTGAGTCTGGACCAGACAATCCAGTGATCAACAGCATGAGCATTGATCTATGCAATTGGGAACCGAAGACATGTGTCAAACAAGTCAGCGAGTCTGACCACCCGATCCTGTTAGTTGCCTCTTATGACAAGCATGGGTTACTGAAGATCAATAGTCTAACCCGGACCTTCACAGGTCTCCACAGGTTTGAAAGCAAACGGCCTACAATATACTGATGGAAATAAAATAGGGAACATATCCTTATGCTGTTATGCGAGAGTGGCTTAACTTCAGATTTGTAATTTCAAAACTTTTGAAAACTCAACAGTTTTGTGTGAAAGATTCAGACCCAGTTCAACAAAGATTGGAGGGCTACATAACTGCTTTACCTACACAGCAGGAAGGGCATTGAGAGACAGGCCTTTCATAACAAATAACCTCTACAAAAACGGGTGAAATGTTCCAGGGCAGGTTTTTCAAGGTGATTATAGAGCTTCAACTGTTGAACATGTTGAAAGTCTTATAGCTTATGACTATTAACGGCTAAGACAGATGTAAACCTATACATTTAAAACTAAAAAGTTTCAAGTGAATGTAGCACAAAGACTGTGTAGTGAGGTTGGTTTTAAGCTGGTTTCAGCAATATTCCAGCAATATCACGGCGGGGGACACCAGAAATGGGCTTCACACATTGTACCCATGTAGGAAATCAAACCCAGGCCCTCGGCATGACGAGTGGATACTTTAACCACGAAGCTACCCCACGGCCCCCAAAAACTATGTAAACTCGACACTATAACACTGTAGTTTATAGAATATTGTCACTGTTTCTGTATGGAACGTTTGCACAATAAATATTTTATCTCTTTATCTCTTTTATAACATACACTTACAACTGTGTCCCTCAACACAGAAAGACAGAAAACTTGAAAAATCATCAGCGAAACTTCATAACATGCTTGTAGCCCGAGGACATTGTAGCATTTGAACGTCTACATACACATACGAAAACATTACCACATGGATCCCTTTGGGAAATAACCGTTGGTTATAAAAATAATCAACTAACCAAAAGGTTCCAATGCAAATTTCATGAAGCTATTGTAGAACTATGACAACACTGTATCAAGAACTTACAATTATTCTGCTTAGGATGAAATCACCTTAGACATAAAAATAAGTTTTTAGAATCAAAAGGTTCCAAGGAAAGTTTCATGAAGCTAGGACAACACTGTATCAAGTACTTACGATTATTCCGCTTAGAATCATTCAGGGGCTAGTGTTTCATGTGTGCGATCTGCACCTGCCTCATCAATCTGCTCTGACGTGTCGGCTATTTTAGCAGTTGACGTAAACTAAACCTCGGGCATTTTGACAGGATGTGGCAAAATATATGATAGACCTTGTGATAATATATTTACCCAAAGCTGACGTTCATGTGAAGCTTTGAAGATGATCGAGGGGACTGTTATGTTTCAATTAAACAATGACAACAGGTCTGACTGTGTATCATTTTGGTGTTTGTACCTGTAACACAATTTAGCATCAATGGTCTCTTGTGATGGACACTGACATTAATGGTTGCTTGTGTAAACGGATGGTATCTGGCCAGTAGTAACTAGCTGGGTACTAGTAGCAGCAATTAACAAGGACTGATGTACAAGACTCTCCTCTGTTTGTTATACAAGAAGATTGATGGTGAGCGGTAGGTTGCGACTATTGAGAGGCGATAGTCTATTGCAACATACTATTGCGATAGTTGTTTTCTCCTTGAATTGTATCATCTGAAGTCATTTCCCAAATGAATGTATAGTTTATATATGAGTGAGTGAGTGAGTTTAGTTTTACACTGCACTCAGCAATATTCCAGCTATATGGCGGCGGTCTGTAAATAATCGAGTCTGGACCAGACAATATCGTGATCAACAGCATGAGCATCGATCTGCGAGTTTATATATGAAATAAAAACAAGTTGAAGTGGTTTCTTTTAATAACTGACAAGAAACTTGAAACCCAGATCAAGTAATCAGTTAACACATAAACTCAATGAAGCTGCAAGTCTGCACCCAAACATCCTGTATTTTGTGCTGTGCATTTATCAAGGGAAGTCAATTACTAAACTATCAATAGTCACACATACTATTGATGCATCAATACTTTTTCGTTTCTACCATTGATTAATCGATATTGGAGACTCAACAATTGCAATCCATCGATAGTTTAATGCATCGTTACAGCTTTAGTGACCAGTATTTGCTACTGGCTGGTACAAAACAAATCCACCTTGTACATATCACGCCTTAGTGAAATGTACGACCTTTTCCAAAACCTCTCCCTGAACCGATTATCAAATAACCAGGTCAGTTTCAAGGCAAACACATCGGTCTTTTCAGATTCTTCCTGGAAGAATGAATACCCTAGGCAGTTTGCCATGTCTCAAGCAGGAAAAACTGTCCTCTTTCTTTCACAGCTAGCAGAGTGAGATAAGATTTTGAACTACGAGATGGAACTGATAGCCGTAAGTGGGAAGTAAATAACATCAAGTTCAAGACATGTCTTCACCATCATACCGTAAACATGTGCAACATGAAATTGTAAAGCTTTGTATTATAAAATTTAAATTTCTACAATATTCAAACTAGTTTCCATTTTTTACTTCAAAGCAAATTGTAATTTTTTGCAAACATATGAAATATTAGGGTTATGTCTTTTTTATCATGAATGTTTCATTCAACAAACTATGTAATAATATATGCACATACATATGTGTGTGCGTGTGCGAGCGCGTGTGCATGCATGCATGTACTTGAATACAATAATAATGTCTTTCTATAGTTCCAGGGGTGGAATTAACTTTAAAATTGCTAGTGTACTCTGGTACAGTGGCACATGTAAAATCACTTGCCCTGATAATTTTTCCACCATACCGGCCGTTTTCTTGTTGATTTTTTAAATAAACAACATAATTAGCATTGGAAAGTCAACTGGACACCGGAATACAAATTTGCTTGCCCGACAGAAAAAAACACTGGACTCGGACGTCGGGCAATGGGTTATTTCCACCCCTGAGTTCAGGTACAAGGAAACTGGAGATCCCTGGTACACTTGCCCTCCAAAAATAATAAAAAATTGTGATTCGATCAAACATAAAATTGTTTTCAACAGGTAAAACTGGAAAAAAACATTTTCCCCCCCACATATTCACATGGACAACATTGATGGTAAACAACCTGGTAAAACTTCCACGAGTAGCCTCTGCAACCTCAGCGAGTAGCCTCGGCTTCAAAATGTATAAAATTGTAAACCCTGGCCACAGATATTATATATCAATGTAGGTACATTGTATAGGGTTATAGTTAGAATCACTGTCAGGGATAGGTTGTCCTAACTCAGACAAAACCTGAAGCAGGCAATACGGGTGGCAATCTTATTCCAAAATCTTATTCTAAGTCGAGCTTATCAAGTGGATACTTTGGTGTTCCAAGTTTGACAATTTTACACGAAATACAATCCCATGATCCATAGTTCACAGTAATAGTACCACTTTCCATAAAACATAAATCCCTGAGAATATAAATGGCAGTAAATATTATATCAAGACTGTCACCTGTGGAAAGCATGAAAGCAATGGAAAAAGTGAATTACCCTGACTGATCTCCTTTAGGTAATATGTAACCTCAGTCTGTGTATGTACCTTCGCTTATCTCACGTGGGTCCTAACCAGTACAACTCCACCTCTCCCAGCTGTGAAATGCCTGCCAGCTATCTACATGCATGCACTGGTGTAGATTTCACCCACACAACCCCTGAATCTCACTGCTATTTCTATCCCAAGTTACTTACCTCCTTGTAAACAAGCTTAAAGTTTCCCAAACAAACAAAGGCCGAGCCTTACTCATCAAATGACCACAAAGACTGACCTGGCTTGTGTAATGACCGCAGAGATTAGCTGGCTAGTCCAATGACCACTCTAGACCCAGCTGACCAATAATTCAATCAAAGCTCAACCCTGGATTAACAGAAGGCCCACATGGGTGTTTGTACTATCACCTATAAAACCCCAACGAACACACAAAGGGGGATTGCGTTTGGGTCCGCATCCTTTAAAGTGATGTATGCAGTATCCTTAAATTGATGCACTAAGCCCTGAAGTCACGCTGTGTGTTGTAATAATGTAGATGAGGTAACATAAGCATAGTCATGAAAGACAAGGATTATTGGTCATGCTGTGAACCCCTACCTTGGTCTTAAATAGATAATCCTTCAAATGAATCATTTACATGTGTTGGTCAGGTCTGGACTGGGGGTGTTGATACCCGACTGACAGGTAATTAATTACATTGCCCCCAGTCTGCAGATTCCACAAGAATAATTAAATGTACACATTTCATCCAAGTTCCAAAATGCTATTATATTTAGTTTAGATGAAATTATTTTAAATTAAAAACAAACAATCCTTTGGACTGATGATAATGTGTTTTTATATCTAATGAATGATTAATAATTAAACATTCTTATGCCATCTTAATTGATGGATAATGATGGAGTTGCTAAGGAAACTTGGTGTTTGATCGTGTGTCCTGACAAACTCCTAAAGATCAAAATGTGCAGAACAAAACCTGACCCAATTTCAAAAGCGTTTCTTTGCAGTGAATGATCATTGTATTTCAAGTATTATTTCTGAAGGTGTATTTCAATACACATGTCATTTATTTTCTTCTCACAGAATCAATCATGTGATAAATTAAAGTCTATTCACCACATACTTACAGTGGTGAACCTTATTATATATAATACCAGCTTCCAACAGTGGTCAGTTCAGCCAAGAGGTTCATCACACTACCCCGCTAAGCTGTCTGTTGTCCACTCTACGGCCCCTCCCAAGCAAAATAATCTACCGCCCTCCTTCACATGTGACTCACTAGATTGGACAACAAATAGACTTTGTTGGTAGGTATACATCTACTAATGGCCTCTTCCCTATTATGTATTCGTCAATTCTGACACAGGGGTACTGCAAGGTGGCTCTCTAATCCCTAGTCTTTTCTGCATATTTGCTCAAGTGGAATAAAACCTGCATGCCATTGAAGGGTGACTGAAGAGCATGGCCAATGGGGAATTTACCTCTGTTAATTACACATTGGGAATCTGTAAATTAAATATTTAGTATTCAGATCATTAGGTGTCCAACTTGTCTAATTACAATGTGCGTCTTTGTTATGTGTTCCGACTACACTATTGTCACTCCTAATGCATGCACACATCCTGCTTAATAATGCCATAAGATATGCATAAACCACAGACTGTATGCCACATGTTATGCAAAATGTATCAAACAAAACACCACATTGAAGTGTCAGGATTAAGCATATAACTTAAAGGAACACACATTTCACTAGAAGATTCTAACATTTTCCAAAATAATGTATGAAATTACAGACTAATCACCATACAATTAAATGCATAAAAAATAACACCATATTGAAGTGTCAGGATTAAGTTTATGACTTAAACGAAATCCACTTTTCACTAGACTATTTTACATATTCCAAAACATTCTACATAATTACAGACTAACCACCACACAATTAAACATAATGCTGTAAACATCCAAATTATGTCTAGAAACAGAAAATATTCAACTAAATACCTTCAGTACTCCAGCCTGTACATTTTTCTGTAATCAATTACAAAGGAAATAATTCATCCAGGAGATGTCTTGAAAAAGGTAGTTTAGGAAATAGTTCAGTTGCAACAGAAACACGATACTTCCTGAGTGATGAAACCAACTGGTTATGTTGGCTGCTGTGGTAATCACTTCCCTGCCAGTTCAAAACCTTAAATGTGTTTCACATATTTCTGTCTACCCCATGCTGGAACCTCAGGTCAGAACCGAAAAAATTAGGCCATTAGAACGATATATGACTCCATTTTAGGCTCAAGGAGCATAAACATTTCAAGATATATTTTTCCACATGTGTGACTTTATGGGCATCTAAGTAATCTTGTCTGTTAGAATGATATACAATTCCAACTTTGTTATTTATTTAAGGATAAATCTCTCATGGTTTTATTTGTCACATGTGTAACTGAACGTTATCAAAATATCTCCTTTTGAAATTCTAAAATGTCTACATCCTGTCCAATGTAGAAATGGTTCTGAATTTAGTCATTAAGTATGAGGAAAGTAAACTTAGATCACAACCATTTTGGACACCATCTTGAACTCACACTTTTGTATATTGGATCTTCCCTTCAAAGAAATAATAAGCATTCATAGATCAAACAAATTTGTCTTTTGTAATGTACATAGTTGTTCAGAGAAAGTATTAGTATTAGGTCTGCGCAATATAAGCGGTTTACCGTATTTACCGGTTCAAACATGAAAAGATAATGCATTATGATGTATGCTTGATCGAAAACCGGTATTTTGACATTCATTCGGAAAACTTCGTAACACTCGGACATCTTCGGATATTTCTGTTTTTTTAAGATTGTTCCTTTCCTTGTTTCATTTGTGCCAAACATTATTTACATTTTTATTTTGTCATGATTAAAAGTTATTATTAAAGCCTAATCAAGCATTGTGATTTTGTTGTGTTTTGCTTTATAAATCAAGCATTAACTCGATTGTAAGTAATTTTTTGTCAAAAACAATTTCTTGCAATATATTGCAATACATATCGCAATACAAGCTTTCGGATCCCAATATATCGCAATATGATAATTCCCTGCAATACCCACCCCTAATTAGTATGTTGACAATAGTACTAGCCAGACAACTCATCATAACCAAGTGACTATGTTCTTATAAAGGAGGCCAAATTCAACTTCCCAGTCCCATAAGACGGTTGTCATATTAATGAAATAAAAGCACCAAATTCTAAAGCATGAATGCTTGGCCAGCACCTTATTGTATTTGGGATGTGATGCATAAAGGGAAAGAACAATTACTAACTTTTAACACTTGTGTATTTCCCTCCACTCCATGGTGACCTTTGCGAACCCTAGGCATGACCCTTGCTCTAAAGGCAGATTGACAGCAGGTGAAATTGACAATGAAATCAACATGATGACCTGCTGACATTTGCAAATATCTAACATTTTGCTGGGTGCATGCTCATAGCACTCACCTTTGGAAACGGCTGATGGCATTGTGAGATGTTGCTTCCCATTCCCAGTTTTACAAGTCTGACAGTTTAAAGTCAATAAACATGTCAGATGGTTGCATTCTATTTGAATTTTTGTCTGCTAAAGAACACCCAACATTTGATGTTTTGAACAGACAAAAAACATTTCAAAGCATATGACATTTTCTGTTTCACACACAAATTACCATAGTTCACCACATAATGGATATTAAATTACAATGTGTTTTGTATATTTTGATTCTTAACAAAATTTGAAAATATGGTTTAATAGAAAATGACCACTTCCTTTCGTTTGATGTGTTTCAAACATTTCAAACATACACCATTTTCTATTTCCATACTAAATACAATAGTTCACTACATAATGGATATTAAATTTCAAAGTGTTTTGTTTATTTTGATTTTTAACTGAAAATTTGAATGTTGAAGATATGGTTTAATAGAAATAGGCACAAACAACCACTGCCTGCTAAAGAACACACAACGTTTGATGTCTTGAACAGAAAAAACCCCAAACATTTCAAAGCATATGACATTTTCTGTTTCCATACTAAATACCATAGTTCACTACATAATGGATATTAAATTTCAATGTGTTTTGTTTATTTTGAGTTTTAACTGAAAATTTGAATGTTGAAGATATGGCTTAATAGGAATAGGCACAAACAACAACCCTGTGTGACACCATCTTTCAATAGCATTTTCCCACAGGAGCATTCGCTCCACTAACTTTCTCATCAGCAGAATCAAGTAAATCTCATTGATCATTTTTTTAAGCATATACTTATCCACAGAATTAAACCTGCAGTTAGCTACCCATTTGAAATAAATTGCACATTTCACAGGTGTAGACGAAAACAAGCCTCGTGAGAGAGAAGTTGTTCATCCAAATAAGTAATCTCATTCAGCATCCTCGACACAATGTGGGTCTTATACATTCCAAGCTGTCATTTTCTCCAGTAGACTAGCTATTTTCTTTTCAAATTATGACATTCCTCAGAAGCCAGAGTAGACATGACGCAGGTTATTCACACAGAAACGCAGTCACCCATATCTGCAAATTACTTCATTCAAAATTATAGATGTTCGTTTTGATAATGAAATATTTAACAAGCAATTTATCCCTAGGCTCACTCACGCTGTCAAATCACTGACCTGTTGCAAGTTGTATGCGGCAAACACAGAGAGAATTAGAACAATATAGTTGTTAATTAAGCCTCTTTACCTTGACTTCATCAACATTAAGAATTGAGTCAACACATAAAATGAATAAATGTACAAATGTATTATATGAAATGTTTACATAATCCTAATTGGCCGGATCTGCTTTGGAGCAATTAATTATCCTGAGCATGCCTAAAAACAAAACCTCAAGCTACATTTTAAAATATAAAACACAACATACAGAGGCAATACTGAGGTGAGTCTTCAAAGTTGCAGGAATTTGAATATCTTTGTTTGCATGCCAGGCTTTGAATAGGTGAATTTTCAGAAGAGACTTAAAGGTTTATAAGTTCGGAAAACTTCAAATTTAGTTGTAAGTTCAGTAGCACTGGGACTGACTTTCGAAAGCATCTGTCGCCAAGCGAAGAGGGCTGTTTGGTTCGAGTCCATGTGGTTTGCTTATTAACAAACCACATGGACTGTAGTGCTGGACAAACTCATAGACAAATGCAGGTCTTTGAGAGTAGAGTGCTCAGAAAGTAAGAGTGGGTGTACCAGTTTGGACGAATGCTGGTTTTATAGTGTTAACCAATTGAGATACCAAGGCTCCACTTAACAAGGAGTGAGTTAGTGAGTTTGGTTTTTCGCGACGCTTTTAGCAATATTCCAGCAATATCATGGCGGGGGACACCAGAAATGGGCTTCACTCATTGTACCCATGTGGGGAATCGAACCCGGGTCTTTGGCATGGCAAGCGAACACTTTAACTCCACCGCCCCACTTTACAAGGAGACACAACTCCGACACAACATACCGACTCCGATGCGAAGAGTCTATATTTTGTCTCCTTATGCTGAGCATAACAATAACCCCCTTGGTAACAATATATACCAACTCTTAATGTCTTGTGGTATGGGACTGAGTGAGTGAATTTAGTTTTACGCCGCACTCAGCCTCAGCACTATTCCAGCTATATGGCAGAGGTCTGTAAATAATCGAGTCTGGACCAGACAATCCAGTGATCAACATCATGAGCATCGATCTACACAATTAGGACAGATGTGTCAACCAAATCAGTGAGCCTGACCACTCGATCCCATTAGTCGCCTCTTATGACAAGCATGGGTTACTGAAGACCGATTCTAACCCGATACTTCACGGTTCCTTGTGGAATGGGGGCGGTAGGGTAGCCTAGTGGTTAAAGTGTTCGCTCATTATGCCAAAGACCCAGATAGTGACAGTGTCTTCATAAGAAAGGCTTTGAACCTGGGAAGTATTGCTATGGTATTCAACAAATGATCATCAATTTGAGCTTTATCGTTTAAGGTTCCATCACAGCATAGTGGTTAAAGTGTTTACCATTACACCCAAGACTTAGGTTTGATTCCCCAAATTGGTACAATGTGTGAAGCCCATTTCTGGTGTCCAGGGTGCCGTTGTACAAAGCGATCTTAGGGCTAAGGTGTTCGTAACTCCCATACCTTAACATGGACTTACGACTGTCGTAGCGCTAAGGTTGTTTTGTACAACGGCACCCTGTGATAATGCTGGAATATTACTAAAGTGGTGTAAAACCATACTTAGTCACTGACTTATATTCTTTTGATTCAGTTTGTACCTTTCTTGTTTCTCATGAAGACACTGCCTTAATACCCCAAAATCTACATAAATCTATAGCCACAACATACAAAAGCTACCTTTTTATGAAGTAGGACGGTACAAACAGGAAAAGTCTACTGAATTGATTTTTGTTGTGTAAGTGTTGATATGAACTGAAATGTGTCATTTACGAACAATACTTGGGAGCTAGTGGAAATAATTGATTGGATAGGTTAGGGTACATACACACAAAGCACAGCAGGAAACCTTGATATTGACGAGCTATTTACGAGAGATGACAGCATGTAACTGGCTTGACGTGGGTCACATGGCAATATCTATATATGGTTGTCAATTTCTTGTAGAATTTACACAATATTCAATATTGTGTATAACTTTTTGACGTGATCATTTTGCAGTTTGAACCAACATACTCATTGCTCATCATTATTATCATAAAACAGCTTGGGGTGATGGGTAGCCTAGTGGTTAAAGTGTCCGCTCATCACAGTTAAGTTCTGGGTTTGATTCCCCCGTGGGTACAATGTGTGAAGTCTATTGGCATCCCTTCCATGATATTGCTGGAATATTGCTAAAAGTGTCAACACCACTCACTCACCCTAAAACTCCCTCTGATATTCAGTATTAACAATGATTAAGATCATCTCAATACATGTTCAACTATTTACATTGTGTCTCTTGGCTATTTTTCAGTCTATGGATTCTTCCAATGGGAGACTAAAGCCATTGTCAGTCACTATTTTTTAATGAGAATACACAAATATGTATTCATTTTGACCGACCTGAGCTAATATGGTTGTCAAAACCTGTCAGCAACAATCAATAAAGTAATACCATCGCCTCACCATGGAAGCCAGGTATTTATGGGTTTAAGGTACATTTCTGATCAAGCTGATTTCGTTAACCATGTTAACCGCTTGGCTAGGTCCAGCCGTCATTGAGTAAAATACCAATAGAGAAAGGTTTTTCTTTCATGAGACCGTGTACAGATTCGCATCAACTTCCAGCTCAAGTTTCAGACCTCCAGAATAAGCTGCCTTAATACATGAAAGAAACGCCAACAATAACAATGCATGAAATATTAACAATTCACATTCAATAAATAAACCCAATAATAATTGCATTTTTTTTAAAACCAAATAGATTTTGTCAAAACCTGAAATATTCTTTGCCACACCTGTGTAACGTAGCCAACACAATACCTTGTACTGGTCCCGAAATGGTGTCATTCATCCGTAAGGAATGCAACCCCAGATCTCACCGCCCAAAATATATGCCACTAATGGCATTTTTAGTAAAAATACCTACTTTGTAATTTTACATGCTATCAATTTCAGGTGACAGGACTCTCGACAGAGGTACATTTCATATGAACATGGAGCCCACCGTGGGGGGTACACTTTAAGGGCAGTGGAATCCTGTTACTGTCCCTATAACCACTCAGTAATGATGAAATGTACATGCAGTGGGCTATGATGGATGACAGGTGGGGCCATGTTGATTTCCGTTCAGGTTTTCGAACAATTGCACCATTGTGATCAAATGAACAGCTGGAATACTTTCTTTTACTGACTCCATTACGATCTAGGGGTTTTGAAATATGGTTTGAATTTAATTCAATATTTTCTTTTAATAATATTGATTCCAAATGATCAAGCTGTGTTTGGGAATAATATTTTTATTAATTTCGGAATTGTCTCTACATGATATTGATGCCATAATGATAAAGGATATTTCTGCAATATAGAAATAATCATTCAGTATATCATAATATCTTTTAATGATAATGACATCAGTATTGTTTGATGTATTTAAATATTTTCTCTTAATGAGACTGAATAGGAATATGATTGATGACTGATGACGACAGCTGCACAAACGAACAACACGAAGTTGATTGACAATATTCAGAAAATAGTTTCTTTCTGTTTGTACATTGTTTTGTCAAACACGATATTCAAATCATTTTTTATTAAACTTTTCAATAATGATTCCATGGTTTCCAAGAAAACAAATGTCATCAATTATAGGTTGGGTAATTTGTCTTGACAAGCGAAATTAAGAAGTGATGATTCATCAAAGACGAAATCAGCAACAAAACTATTCTCTGTACAACTGATGAAATCCACATGCACACATATTGCAGTAGCGATCTTCAAGCTTCATTACTGCACTCATCTTCAGGATCATGCAAGTGCAGCTGGTACGGAATGAGGAACATGGCATGCATAGCCAAACATCAGCATATTTCTGGCAGTCTGAGGACATGCCTGATTTGTTGCACTAATACAGGAATTGACTCACAGAAAACAGACAAGGGTGAGGTCCGTGTTGTTAACCTAAAGATGATCTGCGTGTAAGCAGATCTTTGTAAGTGTAACAAAACTGGCATCCAAATGAATTGAGAGTTGTGTGTTTGCTTTAATGTAGCCTTGAACAACAGTGAGTGAGTGAGTGAGTGAGTGAGTGAGTGAGTGAGTGAGTGAGTGAGTGAGTGAGTGAGTGAGTGAGTGAGTGAGTGAGTGAGTGAGTGAGTATAGTATCACGCCGCTTTTAGCAATATTCCAGCAATATCATGGCAGGGGACACCAGAAATGGGCTTCACACTGAACAACAGAATTATATCACAGCATATCAGCTTGGTTTGGAGGAAAGCCCTGATGGGAAGCATGTCCTAAATTTGTTAATTAATAGTTTAAATGATAATTTCTAAAAAAACATAAATAACAGACTGGGATCCTACTGTCTGCTTATCTAGACTTGCCTCTTTAAACATGTTAAAGGATAGAATTACTGTACATGCATGGGTAGTCTGTCTCACAGTCCCTGAACCACATTATTTTCCCTACAGCCTAGCCTTCCCTGTAGTGCTAAAGCCCTAAACGAAGCAAGTCTAGATTTCCCCAGGTTGTGAATCTCTGGTCTCCCTAGGGCTCCTTTTCATTTTAAATGGGCTTGTTTGTTACTATCAAAATTATATATATTCAGAGACTAAGCCTTAGTCTAATGCATGAGCTCAGCACTCAGTAAAGCCTTGGAGCAAGGCTGTTAATGCTGTAGCCCTAAATGAAGCAAGTCTATAGTTTTCAATCTCCATCTTACCATGCTCACTAAGTCTCTTCACTAATATACATGTAGATGGTATATATTTTCTGAGACTAAGTGTCAGTCTAGACAACCGAGAGATGGCAAGAAATGTACACGATAAAGAAAATGACAAACAGCTCTTAATCTTGTCAATAAGAACAAACAAGGATTAGGTTGGGCTCCCTATGTAAGAAACTGACAACCGACATGAAATAGACAAGCAGCCCACATGTGCTATGTATTACTTGCTGGCTGATCTGCTTGTGTACCTTGCAGTGATGTACATTGCATGGGTAGCTGTCATGTATAATGAACGCCTCACATAGCTGGGTGTAACAGTTTCTCCGCCATGTTCAATGCACATGTCAGCGAAACAGACAAAGGTGCATGTTTACAACAGATTAATCAAGTGAGGTTGGTTTTTTTGTTTTACGTTGCTTTTGGAAATATTTCAGAAATATCAGGGTGGGGGACACCAGAAATGGGGAATCAAACCCTGGCCTTTGCCATGATGAGCAAACGCTGTAACCACTAGGCTACCCCACGTCCTTGATTAATCAAGTGAAATATATAACAGGATGCAACTTTGTTTCATTCATCAATTCTCTTTCAATCTTGATTTGCACTTCTTCTTTCAGAGATGTTACAAAATACATATATGGAAAAATCAGATTTAGTCAATGGAAACAAATTGATTGAATATTTGTAATTCACTTTTTAAGAAAGAATCTTTCCTCTTCTGTAGTTTAGCACGCTAGACTTGGGTTAGATTAGCAGAGACTGACCTGGCTTTCAGTAAACATAATTTTTATATAAATTCCAAAGTGATGGTGCGAGACTAGAAACATCAGAATCTCAGACAGTAGCAATGGGTTAAGGAAATTGCAACAACTTTGTGTTCACCTGCAAACAATGCATCAATGTCATAACACACCCAGGTAAATATCCCCAAAATAAAACACATCTCTTGGCTTCACAGTAACAAGGAAATTCATCAACATTGTTTAAAAATTCAGAGCATCACGTACCTAACCTTGATGAAATGTACAGATGTACATTTCAAGGTATCATGATTAATTATCCTCCTTCTTCCTGAACTGTTGGTAATGTATGAGCGTACATTGCTACAACATGCTTCATCCATCACAGGTGATCAGCATCCCCTCCCTCCCTACCTGTTGATTATCACAGGTGATGTCACACCTGTTGAGTGATGGACGGGTAGAGTCATGATCATTGACGACAGTGTCACACATGACAAGACAAGCTCCATCTTCATACAACCATGTACTTTAATAGATGAATCGGAGAACATGAGTCATTTTTATCATTCATCATAAAACTAGTTTGACTTACGAGTGTGAGTCTATATTTGGTTACCAACTACCGATGGGCGTAGTCATAAGGTATTTCATCGGCAGACACTATGCTATGTCTGTTAATTTACGCTGTAGGGGTAGAAGGGTAGCCTAGTGGTTAAAGTGTGCGCTCGTCACGCCGAAGACCTGGGTTCGATTCCCCACATGGGTTCAATGTGTGAAGCCCGTGATATTGCTGAAGTATTGCTAAAAGCGGTGTAAAACTAAACTCACTCACTCACTCCCTAGTAACACTTTACAAGGCAGTCTGTAAATACTGAGTCTGGGCCAGACAATCCAGTGATGTATATTGTGAGCCACAGTCATATATTTGTGAATTTCAAACAATAACTTTTTTTCACATTTTGTTTCAATTATTAAAGTAACCTGTGATTCCACCTAAAATTCAAATTATATTTTCAGCTAACAGGTTCCCCTCTTCTTTCTAAACTGAGTCTAAAGCTTCCTATACACCTAATACGGGACTGAGTTAGTTTGTGCCATTTTGGCAATGTTCCAACAATATCATGGCAGGGGGACACCAGAAATGGGCTTCACACATTTGACCCATGTGGGGAAATCCAACCTTGGCCACCTTGACAAGCAAGCACAGTTACCAGTGGGCTATTAGAACTATACTGGAACTCTCCAGACTAATGACAACCACATTATCCCTGTTTTAATTGTACAATGGTCATCTGATAGATAATGTATCAACTATTTGACACATTGTATAGTATGAAAACGTCTGTATGTTTTCTATATAATTTATTATAATATATTTAAGACAAAAATAACAAAAACTTGTTCTGTTCTCCTTTTTCACCCCAAGACTCATCTAAAAATCTGTCCATGAGTACTCTTTAGAATGAGTGTGGTTTACGCTGCTTTTAGCAATATTCCAGCAATATCACGGCAGGGAGACACCAGAAATGGGATTCACACATTGTACCCATTTGGGGAATCAAACCCAGGTCTTCAGCATGACAAGTGAATGCTTTAACCACTAGACTACCCAACTTTAGAAATGAAGGTGTCATCTTAACTACTTCTAGTGTGTCACATGTTAATTTCAACATCTGATAGCAAACAGACAAATTTGATCAAGACTGCTAAAGTAAATAAAGAAGAGTGTTTACAATTGTAGAAATCAACATCTCACATCAATGACAAACCCAGCACAAAACACTGACCCAAGATTCACCCAACTGAGCAGATGGCCTCACAATCAAACCTACATCCACCCATCAAACATTGACAGCCTGTCACTCTTGACCCGAAACCTACCACAGTCTGTATCTCCTGGGGACAGGAACAATCATCACACACAACACAAAGGAGTACAGCCATTCAGTGTTACCTCTGGTTTGGGTACACATTCTAGAGGAGTTTATCCACTGAACCCCTGGAATACGTAGCACCATACACCCCAGACAGGAAACTGGGTGAGATGGATTAAGAGGATGAGTGAATCTTGAGGTCTTTAACCCCGTTTGATAGAACTAATGAGAAAAAGGATCATGATTTTCCTGTCCCCAGTGGATAAATGGTGTCAATTATGTTAAAGTAGGTCACTCGATATAAGTATTATAAGACCTTGGAAATACCATTTTGAATACTTTCCAGTAGAGTTTTTCTAAGAACAATTTCTTTATGATTCTAACATCTCAAATTAAGTGCCTTTGCCATACAAATTTTGAAAAATACCATGACATATTCCAAAATTGCATTTCATAATTATTATTTTTTTTTTATAAGTTTCTGAGATTTGGGAAATATTAAACATAATTTATAATATTTACTGTCATTTGTTTTACATAGAATTCATAAAATTCTACAAATTATTATATTTTACACTATGTACTAGGGCTTACCAATATATTATATACTCAAAATATGTTAAAGAACACTTGATTATTTCATGTTACTATGGTAACGTTTGTGCGAGAAGTACGGAGCAGTAAATATCCATGTTATGTGAGAAAAAATACTGAATTTGGAAGTGTTACTTCTCCTAGAGATGAGCAAAAATAAAATGAGTCATGTTTACACTAACAGGTTGCTGAGGACATTCAGAGGACAGCCGGTAAAGAAAATAGATTGTTTTCAATGTACAATCACATGTTATCTATTGTTATGTTAGGAGAGACATGCTGGCATAAAGAAACTTGAAAGAATCAAGCTTTGTCCCATGACTAACGTTAGCAGTGAATCGTCTTGTTAACAATGGATCATGTGTTTTTGAAATGTTTTTCACAATCTTGTTATTCAACTTTGATTTTGCTTCCTGTTGTTGAAAGAACAGTAAAGTTTCAAATGACCAATGACATCTGTTTTGTGAAATGCCCCAAAGCTCCACATGCACAAATAGTGAAAAGCAATTCAACCGATCTTTCAACCTAATTGCTAAGATTTAATGATGATTGGCAGAAATATTTTTGAAGAATCAGGGAGACATAACTTTGTAAACAACAACCATCATCTATAACACAAAGCACTTTAATAGCAAATTCTGGACTAATGGCTCATGACGGTTTTTCAAACACAGATGCCCAAGTTGGATTGATAGTTTGTTGTTTAATGCAGCACTCAGCAATATTCCACATATATGGCGGCGGTCTGTAAATAATCCAGTCTGGACCAGACAATCCAGTGATAAACATCATAAGCATCCATTTACGTAGATGGGATACAATGACATGTGTCAACCAAGTCAGTGAGCCTAGCCACCTGATCCCGTTAGTTGCCTCTTACGACAAGCGTGGGTTGCCGAAGACCAATTCTAAGCCGGATTTTCACAGGCATTCCAAGTTGGAATATCTTTCGAATGCAAGCAATAATTTCTTTAAATTTACCAGTGTGGACATTTTCTTGAATAAACCTCCTCATATTTAAAAAGAAATCAATGAAACAAAATCCATTCAGAAATCAAGAAGCACGTACCCTCAGTACGATCTCGGTCAATACACTGTTGATGAGCACCCTTATCAAGGAAGTGTCCACCTCTTTCTCCTCAACATTCAGTACAGAGATACAAGATTGTAGCAAGCCTCAGGGCCTCACAGCTTCACGATTCACATATCTTGATCAAATCATTAAAATGCCTATGAAAAAATAAAGGATGATATAAAGATTGAACATGAAATATTAATTAACCAGAGCCTCTGTGCATTTTTCAGCTGCCTGTCCTCAACATTGATCTCATTCCAGAACAAATCAATAGTCTTTCAGTTTAAACACTCCCAAAACTATTTCACAAACAATGACACCATTATGAAACATACAGAAGTATTGTCAGCTGCTCCAACAGCCAATTACATACAATGTCCAGCCCCGCTGGACAGATCATACAAATGGACATTAGAATCCCATTTGTGCCACGTGGTCAGTTGAGTCTCACAGTAGGGGTGACCGGTGTCCAGTCACAGGGACATTAATCTTCCACATCCCCAGCCTCCCTGCTCCATAAATCAAACTGATTGTCTCCACATGCTCATCTGACCATTATGGCCAAACACCCATTCTGGCCACCTGGAAGTGACCGCAAACTGTTTGGTCTGATTAGACCAGCCGATACTTGTGGCTTAAACACAAGGAAACAATTGCTTTACAGGACTTCCTTGTACATAAAAAACATGGTGATTGCTGTTAGTGATAGAGTCAGTGAGTGATGTTTGAGTGAGTGAGTGAGTGAAGTTCTTAAGGCATTGTGTGTGAGACTGTGAATGCAGGCCAGGTGCAAACAAACCAATACGTCACTGATCCAATAGACTGACTGACTGACTGAATAGAGCAATATTCCAGCAAACATTAGTGCGGGGACACCAGAAATGGGCTTCACACATTGTACCCATGTGGGGATTCCAACCCGGGTCTTCTATGTTTAACCATTAGGACCCACATCCAATGACAATATAAAACTAAGATGATTGTTAGTCTATGTTTAAATATTGACATACATATGATTGATTTATGTGCTCACTGTAAATATTGTAAATGTTGGTACATCACTCTTTTACACAGTATTCCCCTTCAACAGAACCCAGACCTACAATGGAAATGTCTTATCACAGAAACCTACTAGTGGCACATGTAAAAACTTGCCCTACAACTTGTTGATTTTTTAAAATAAACCATAAATAACATTGGAAAGTCAACTGGACGCTGGTACAGTGTGATATACAAATTTGCTTGCCCGACAGAAAAAACAGTCGGAGTATGGTTTTACACTGCTTTTGAGTGAGTATTAGCTTTTACTAGTTTTAGCAATATTCCAGCAATATCAGGATGGGGTACACCAGAAATGGGCTTCACACATTGTACTCATGTGGGGAATCGAACCCAGGTCTTCGGCATGACGAGCAGATGCTTTAACCACTAGGCTACCCTATCGTCTTAAAACGAGAACACTGACATACTACAGAACCTCAACCAACACCAGAACATTTATCTGTGACAGACCACAGAACTACAACAGCTGAAGCACTAAGATGTAGCATGAGACTCTGGATGCTATCTGAAATCTACTCTCCCAAGGTCATCAGCAATATGACCTCACTCAACAATCTCTACACCGACCTACCTTCATTCTCGCTCCTACAAGTTGGTAACTCGTACCGACCACAACTTTCATCCTTTCAAATCTCACCCTTTCTCAGCATCAGTCTGTCTCCTAAACAATACTATTGTCCTTTTCCAACACTTTCTGCAATGTGAATAAAGCAAGTCTAGGTTTTCACTTGCCTCTTTCTTTTCTTTAGAAACAGTCTTACTTGGTCTTCAATCAATTTTGCTCCGCCAATGAGCCTTTGTTCTGTGTCAAGCTTGGCTGGCTGTTAGTCCGCACACAGAGGACACTTAAAATGTCTCTCAACAATCAATGTAAAAGTAACTACTTGTATCAATATTAGATGCATGCATAATGCATTACTTTCATTCATAATTGATGAATAAATATGTGTACCATTTTTTTGTTGTATAAGTAATAACTTATAGTGAGTGTGGTGTTACGCTGCTTTAAACAATGTTCCAGCAATATCATCCAGAAACAGGCTTTACACATTGTACCCATGTGTGGAATCGAACCCAGATTTTCAGTGTGATGAGGCTTTAACCATTAGGCTACCCCGCCGTCCCTAATTACTTATTACTGTCCATATATTTCAAATACAGTGTTTCAATCCATACTTGTTTAATTCATTGCTTGCATTCATTTTGTTGTACAATTAATATACTTGAATCCATTCTTGTATTAACTTTTTTGTACTTTATTTAACATATATAGTAGAGGAGCATGCAGGCATATCAAATCTTTACAAATAGGTCATATGCCTGTTAAACAATCATAACTGTACCCATTTCATTGTTATAATCTGCTTTCGTTTTGCCTCGTCTTTGAATGATTTCAAAGCCATTATGTTTTATGATGTAACGGTGTCACAGATTTGCAAACAAGGATAAAGTCCTAAATTCCCTTTCATGATTCAAGATCAAGATTCTATACACCCCACAAAAGGCCATTTCAGTTTGTGTACATTTCAGTCAAATTGAAATCGACACTTGCTAATAGCCATCAATTTCTGAAAAAGGCTTACAGATTTCACACAAACAACAATCAACCTTGATGGACTCTAGGCAATTCAACACAAGCATGGTGTCGTATAGCTCTCAGATAAAAGGACCGGAAATACCTCCTAAACCTGACCCTAGGGAATACAGAGGTTAGCTCTATCAAACTGGGTTACCTGTTGATTTCGAAAGAAGCACCTGTCAGGAGCTGGAATGACCTGTGCATGTAAACAGGGTCCAGGGAAACCTAGAGAAGGTGATGTTGAGGGGGAGGTTACGAAAGGATGTTGGGGGTGGGGGTGATGGGGACATTGTGGTGGGAGGGAGGTTGGAGGGGATGCTGGAAGTCGGAGGGGATGCTGGAAGTGGGGTGTTGGGAGGGGATGTTGGGGATATGGGGAGGGACAATGGATGGGTACATTGTGGTGGGGGGATGTAAAATGGGGGGGAGAGGGATGTTGGGATGGGGATGTTCAGAGAGGACAATGGAGGGTGCATTGGGGATAAGGGGAGGGGGATGTTGGGAGGGGAAGGGTTGCAGGGGCAGGACACAAGGATGGTGTGTAAGTGATATATAATGTTGAGGGGTGTCATGGCACATGCCAATCAGTACCTGCTGCTCAGTGGTGTCACATACTGATGAAGTGAAGGAGCATGAACAATGGGGAACAATTAAAGAAACCTTGATAGAATGTGTGAGTGATGTAAAGTCCTGTATGCAGTATTTCAACCACATTGTGACAACCACATTAAATTATACAGTTATACAATATTTGATAGAATGAAATAGAAAGTAAAACAAAAAACGAAAAAACACCCAGTGAAAATTAAGAGTAAAGGTCAAGTTATAGGAACAATAAAGCAAAGTAGAATTAATTAAGGAACTTCACCAGAAGAGAAACAAGAACAATGACAGCAATGGAGAAAAATCTCCAGGAGTGGGTCAATTGCGTAGATCGAGCTCATGCTGTTGATCATTGGATTGTCTGGTCCAGACTCGATTATTTACAGACCGCCGCCATATAGCTGGAATATTGATGAGTGCGGCGTAAAACTAAACTCACTCACTCATTCCAGGAGTGAGTGATGGAGTTGGGCTTCTTGCCACCTTCGTAATATCACAGTAATATTGAGTGATATCACAGTAATAATGAGTGATATCAAAGTAATGAGTGATATCACAGTAATAATATCACAGTAATATTGAGTGATATCACAGTAATATTGAGTGATATCACACTGAGGGACAGCTGAAATGGGCTTGTTAGTGAATGGGGGAAGACCCAGTGTCTTCTGCATGACTAGCTACTGCTACGTTACCGCCTCAAGTCAGATAGAATGAAATGGGCAAAGAGAGGGGGACGCTAGCTGTGCTGCAGATATACAACAGCATTGCAGTAACACAAGAGCAGTTAGCTGTGTTGTAGATATACCACAGCATTGCAGTAACACAAGAGCAAAGATAGGGGAACGTTAGTTGTGTTGTAGATATACCACAGCATTGCAGTAACACAAGAGCAAAGATAGGGAACGCAGTTGTGTTGTAGATATACCACAGCATTGCAGTAACACAAGAGCAAAGATAGGGGACGCTAGCTGTGCTGCAGACATACCACAGCATTGCAGTAACACTAGGCCAAGCTTAGTCTCTGAGAGCAAAGATATATACATATTTTGATAGAAACAAGGAATTCAGATATTTTAAATTGAAAAAGGAGCCATGATGAGATGGGAAGAAATCTAGACTTGCTTCATTTGGGGCTTTAGCATTGCAGAAAGGGCTTGGCTGAAGGGGAATAATGTGGTTGAGGGACTGTGAGACAGACTACAGTAAAACCAACAGTAATAGGAAGGAGAAGAACTTACACTGGCAAAATGTCCATGTAGTTATTAATACATTCAATCTGATTCTGATTGATTTTATAATATTTCTTGTTAATTTTCACTCAAAATAACAAAACAGTTACAAGAAGACAAAAGATTAATGTCTGTCTTCAAAACAAGTAGGTGAAACAGCTTCACCGCAAGTATTAAGTACATATTCATCAAGCCAATTTCCTGGACTCACGACAGCTTTAAACGTGGAAATAGACACGTCCTGAACTTAATCTTCACAATAATGCTCCCTGTCCCGCCTCTTTGTAGAAAATCTATTTCCTTTCCTGTTCATGAATATTCCATTACAACTATCATCACAATCAGCATATTGAATTCCTATTGGTAGCTCCACATGTTTACAGGACACCTACAAAATCTGCACATTGTCAATATCATGTTTCTTGATCAATATCAGCATTGCAGCTGTTGCTATATACATCGTCTATTTCATTGATTAGGTAATTAGGGAGTGTCGGATTAATCTTTAGAGGAAATGATTGACTGAGACGTTGATTGTGGCAAAGTGGTACAATTTGATGGCTGATAATAGGGATAATATTATTTGGACAATTTATCTTTCCCAGCTTTTCAAAAATGCTTATTTGCATTTCAGTGAGGTGAGGTGAGGTGAAATTGGGTTTAACCTCGTGCTTGAGAATATTTCGCTCATATGACGACGTGCATTCGTGTGTATGTGTATGTGCGGCTGCTTGTACTAGTCCAGACTTAAGCTGGTTTTATAGTGCTAGCCCACTGAGACACCATGCCGCAGTGAAGCATGAATACCCCACTCAGCCACATTATACTGACTCCGAGCCGACCAGTCCTTGTTGTACCCATTAATGCCGAGCACCAGGCAGGGACCAACAAGTACCATAGTTTAACGTCTTTCGGTATGACGCGGCTGGGGATCGAACCCGCGACCGTCCATTCTCCGGGCGGACGCTCTAACCACTACACCACGGAGGCGGTCTTGTATTTCAGTTAAGTGGGAAATAAGAAAACACTTTAAAAAGAATTTACTTTATTTATTGTTAAATTCAAAAATACCTGGTTTCAGGAGTAAGATTGTATATAAAACCGGCATTAGTCTAGACAAGTAGACATGTTCAGAAACAATAAGTGCAGCAGTCTTCAGCACGGCGTTATACCCCATTAAACTCTGCATTGTACACAAATACAAAAACAAAAGTTGAAGCAAACCAGATTTCTCAAAATAGAGCTCCATGTTTCGATAGACTTTTAATGTCAATACCCAACAGTAGAAGACTATAGACCTTTCATGTCAATACCCACCAGAAGACTATAGACCTTTCATGTCAATACCCAACAGAAGACTATAGACCTTTAATGTCAATACCCACCAGAAGAAGACTATAGACCTTTAATGTCAATACCCAACAGAAGACTATAGACCTTTCATGTCAATACCCAACAGAAGACTATAGACCTTTAATGTCAATACCCACCAGAAGAAGACTATAGACCTTTAATGTCAATACCCAACAGAAGAAGATAGACCTTTAATGTCAATACCCAACAGAAGACTATAGACCTTTCATGTCAATACCCAACAGAAGACTATAGACCTTTCATGTCAATACCCAACAGAAGACTATAGACCTTTAATGTCAATACCCAACAGAAGACTATAGACCTTTCATGTCAATACCCAACAGAAGACTATAGACCTTTAATGTCAATACCCAACAGAAGACTAAAGACCTTTCATGTCAATAATATTCAGGAGAATCTAGAACTTTAACGTCAATACTATCCAGGTGTTCAAGAAACTGCAGAGGTCAAACAAGATGTTCGAGTTGCTGCAGTCACTTGTCAACTGCTTTAAGGAATTTAACACTCCCGCGGAATTCATTACATCCCTTGTATAAACAGATTGACACAATTAAAGCATGTGTCACTGCCACAGTGACATTTACATGTCATTAACATAAACAAATACCTCCTACAAACAAGAGAAATTTATAACTTAGACACACCGTCTGGAGATGTCGCTTACAAAACGCTGAGTATGGCTGAAATCTGTATCAGTTGGGAGTTTATTATATAGACCCTTAACTACATAATTCAACATATAATGGAAATGTCAGATGAAGTGTTTGAATCAAGAAACAAGCTACTGTACAGAACACACACGCAGGGCAGGGAGCAAGCTAGGTACATATGGGAGTAAAAATAATTACAAACATGAAAGGTAAATATGCAAATAATGTAATAAGATAGAAGTGACAAAACTTTTCCATGTCCATAAGAAATCTCTTATAAAAGCTCAGTCAATTGTACAATTCTGACTATATCATGAGCATGTATTTGTTTCAGCAGTATTACAGGTGTACAATGTTGATTGCAAACAAATAGAGTCTGGACCAGACAATCCCATGATTGTCAGCATGTGATACGATGACAGAGCATGTGTTAATAATGTAGTAAAGATTAAATTCAAGTCTACAGTATTTTCTTTGAACTGTTTGTGAGGATTTTTGTGACAGACTTCGCTTTTAGGAGCAAGGATTCCAGACATTTGTGAAAAGTTTGTTATCATTGTGTCTTTCAGTACGACTATTTAGACTTTACATAAGAAAGTGTATTTCACCTTCTACCTATTTTTTGTTTCATATCTTGCATATTCTCTGGTCAGCAGGTCCGTTCATGTATCTGCCTCTTTTACCTCCAAATTTCAGCAAGTGAGTCTCAATGATATAGTGTCGACTTAGAAAGAGTTGAGTTTGATGTCACTTAACAATATGCATTCACTTAAGTGATTGAGTTTAGTTTTACGCCACACTCAGCAATATTCCAGCTATATGACGGCGGTCTGTAAATAATAAAGTCTGGACCAGACAATCCAGTGATCAACAGCATGAGCATCCATCTGCACAATTGGGAACCAATGGCATGTGTCAACCAAGTCAGCGAGCCTGACCACCCGATACCGAGCCTGACCACCCGATACCGTTAGTCGCCTCTTACGACAACTATAGTCGCCTATTGTGGCAAGCATGGGTTGCAGAGGACCTATTCTAAACACACACACACACACACCCCACCCCCGGGATTCATTCACTTAAACAAAAGCGTTGGCTAGTCACGCCGAAGACTCGGGTTCGATTCCCACATGGGTACAATGTGTGAAGCCCATTTCTGGTGTCCCCCTGCCGTGATATTGCTGGAATATTGCTAAAAGCGGCAAAAAGCCAAACTCACTCACTAACTCATTGAGAAGGATCGGGTAATTCTAACAGTTTCCATATGCTTACTGAACAATAGTTATTGAGAAAACATTATATCATAACACTGGAATAATAATTTAATAAACTAAATGATCTGGCCATTCAGAGAACGAAAACAAAACCAACAGTGAAAATCGCTGCGAAATTTACCATGAAACTTAAACAGTGCTTCATAAATCAAATCACTTCTTAAAAAATATAAACAGTTTTGATAAAAAGGTTTTCATACTTATTACAGCTTGCGACAAGAGCCACTCTCCCAAATGAGTCTGTATTTTCTTTCAGTTCAGTTGATAACGCCAAAAAAAGACGCACTCTGGCTACTATGTTGATGTAATGAATTGGGATGCAATTAAAGTGAATATGATATTCTTCTAAAAAAAGTACAAGTAAATTTCACCCAATAATTATAATTTTCTAACTTTCTCTAAAATGGAACTTCACAACACCCAGCTGAATACTCTCCAAATATGACCAACAAAGGCATATGAATCATATTTGTGACAGTGTCGATCAAGGATTAAGTGGTTGGCAGGATAATTAGATGCAGCCCCAGACATCCCATCATTAATGAGGAGACTCAGACACGATCAATCTGTCTTTACTTCACAGGGGCCATCAAATTAATCCCTTCATCAAATATTTTCCTTCACGGATTATGTCACTTTTCGTCCCCTCTGATTAACTTATGCACAATTTAATGTGGGTCCTTGTTTCAATATTTCTCTTTTCACATATACTACACTAAAACCCTAAGGACAAATACTTTTAACTACTAGAAATCCTCAGTCAAGCCTTGACAGATTAATTATAGCAATATGAATGGATGGTCCTTAACTTGTTTTGAGCAGTATATAACAGTAAATAAACATGAGGACAAGGTGAAATTGATGTGGTTACAAGCTACAAAGTGCGAGATTTATATCCACTTAAAGCTTCATGAATCAGTCTCTAGTAAAACAGCCTTTGTTATTGAAATCAATTGGAATTAATTCATATAGTCTTTATTTGTAAAATGTTAAATGCAATTCTTTAAATCTGTTGTAATAGATTTGTTTTTCTATTTTAGTGGACTAATGTCTGTATTTTAACAATTGAGGTGGTGGGGTAGCCTAGTGGTTAAAGCGTTTGCTTGTCACGCTGAAGACCCAGGTTTGATTACGCCCATTTCTGGTGTCCCCACAGAGATAAAGCTGGAATACTGCTACATGCGTGTAAAACTAATCTAAACTCACTCACAACAATCAAAAAACATTTTCAATTATTATTGATGTACTGCAAACTGTTCACGCCATACTTCAAAGACATTTGAGCTAAATTTAAACTTTAATCTATTTATCTGAAAAATAACAACAGATGTATCAGGAGAATATTCTTTCCACAATTCTCTCGATCAATGACAACTTCAAATTGACTCAGCACACATCCTGAAACTTCAAATAAAACTTTTTACTTCTCAACTCTCATACTCAGAGCTGAAAATGAATCACCAATTCCCAGAGCCAGCTGTTTAGAAATTAAAATCTGCAGACAATTCAGTTTTAAGAACTGTCTGCAAAATTAGTCACTTCTCCTTTCTGACAATTTTTCCCTCAAGAACTGGTCCTCCAACCCAACATGTGACTTTCTTTTCACGCCTACAAAATGCAGGGTATTGAATCGCTAATGCCTTACCCCATCTGTCTAAAGAATAAAATCTGTCAAGAATCAACTCCTGAGATGTCTCCTAAAGATCCGAGTCTCTCGTACTTCATACCCCTGAGGCTACCTCAGTCAGATACAAAAGATCAATGTCTGTTGACAAGACCCTGTGGGTACAGTTCAGGGTCTTTAAGTCAGACAATCCACTTTATTTCCCAGCATCGTCTTGTAAGAACAATAGGGCAAACATGCCTTAAGGAACATTATGCGCTTAATCTGCGAAGAAATTAAATATTCACTTGCAATCAGCGATATCTCTGTAGATTAATGAGGCAATTTATCCCGAAATCAATCAAACTTTACAGTTTGCTTTATTATTTGAATGCTTTACAATTTAAACTTTTGATTTTAAAAGTTTTAAAATTGTCAAATTTTATGTTGATTCTCTATCAAGAAAAGTCACTGTGACATTTAGTGAAATGTGAAGTCAACGACACATGTGTTGAATACATTGAAAACTAGTGTGGGAAAATCTTGGACAATAAATTTCAAGCATATAAAAAATTTCACATGCTAAGCCTTCAGGATGACAAGAATCTGAGTGGAGTTGACACAGGAAACACACGAGTAATCGATATAACAAGGGCAGGTGAAACTGACAGCCATGTACATGTCATCGTTGTAACATCATAACTCATAACTCTCACACAGTCACAAACCAGTGAATCTGAGCACACAGATGGGAGGCCTGGTCTGCCTATGGAGAGCACTGGCCTGACAGATTTTCAAGGGACTATCAACTTTGTACCAGGTACTTACCACTGAAACGAAAGCTGAATCTGTGGTACAAAACTCCAGACAGGTTTGTCACACAATAAAACAGTCTTCAGCCACGATACACAACTTTTGGTCCACTTTACACCCCAAATTTCGATGTTCCTCTAAGTATCCATGCTCACAGCCTCTCAAGACAGAGCCTGACTTCACAATGCCTGCCTGACCTACTTCAACCCCTGAAGGTTCAATGTCATTAACTTGCACCAAGCTGAACCAATCAATAGATAGGGTTGTGAGCTTTGGACTGGTCCATGTTGGTGTGGAGGGGTGATAGGAGGTGATTGAACCTCGGGCTAAACACAACACTATGCACTGTTTTCTTGAGGTGGTGTTCTGTTCTTTATAGGCTAAGCCAGACAGAGGGATTTGAGAGATGAAATGATTTTCTCCCTGGTTGAATCTTACAGGACACATGGCTCAAGGGATAATGTATTAAATATCTGTTCATAAAATTATAATTTTTTACATCTACAGTTGTTTTTGTTACTTATCCTAGACTTAATACATAATATACAGTAAAGTGTGCTGAGTCAGCAGAATAATTGTAACATGATAGAGTTATGGCTGAAAACATTTAAACAAATTATACAACATTCCTTTGAAGTTAATATATCAGAAACATTACATAAATATACTATTAAATTTAATGTTTATGGCAACAGAAAATATGAAAACAGATCCTATTTCAGAAAAGTTGGAAACAGAATTTTTCAAAAGACTGACATGTATCACCGTGATGACAAGCTTGAAGCAATGCCAATCTGGATTAAGAGACATCAGGACTCTGTACAATATCTGGCTGTGTGTTGACAGTTTTACGTCAGTGAATTCCATCAGAAACACGAAGAAGCAGAACAAGATCACTTCCCGCAACAACTTCAAACATATCTGGCATAAGAATGTTCACATCTCAGAAATCAAGTTTTTAAATATTCCATCTCCAATTTTTAAAAAGGATTATTTGCATTCTGAACAAGCCCTTGTCAGCAATGCAATCATGGTTCTGAGACCACTACACAAAGGTCTGAAACAGAAAGGTTGAAGTGAACATGATAAATTTATGTTTAGAGTAATTGTGTAAATTTCAAACGATTGATGCACAATTCAATTGACTGATTAATAAAAATGCCATGGAAATTTTAAAATTGTATTAACAAGAAAAGTGACAAAATGTCACTTATAACTGAGAAACTGAAATATAGATCGGTTTAATGCAATGTACTTTTCTCAGTATTTCTTGATCAAGATTCTTAACAGCATGTTATGAATGCACTTCCTTAAAGTTTCCTGTACTTGTTGCCTGTACTCAGTTGTACATTCAGTCGTAAATTCGTATTTCTGGCAGTTAGTCACCTCTCAATCATGATGTCAAGTAAGAATACAATGAAATAGCTCCCCAATGGGGCAGTTAACTGTAGTTGGGCCATTGTTTTCATTCATTACAACACAGAAACATGATACCTTACATATTCACTGGTATCCTAAACACACCATGGAGCCTGATGCAGTGACCCAATTATTTACATAAACAAACTCCCAAACAAACAATTGGGTCATTAGCTTTTGTTATGTTGTTTGTTCTTGGATGATCATTATTTACAGGAAGGTAATCAAGCATTATGACATTCAAATGACCAGTGGAAGACAGTGTTGAGTCCTAAACTATATAGACAGGTTCAGAGGAGACATAAATATTTCACAGCCTCCAGCTTAATAAAATAGGGCCTAGCATACAGCCTTGCCCAAACCCATTGCTGCTTAGCTGTAGGGTATCTGAAAACCCAAATATTTACTTTAAGATATTAATTAGGACACTGTTAATTAACTACATCAATTAATTATCAAATACAGCTGTTTAATTATACTGACAAAGAAATAAACAAATTCTTACAGTATGATTTATATTTAACATAAAGGAAAATATTAGCTTAAGTGTTTAATGTAAACAGTAATTACACTTCGGTGATTCAAAATAAAGCCTGTGAAACAGCATTAAAAGTCTTTGTCTTCAACATAAGCATAAACATAAACATACAATATATCAAGATCAAATAGGAATTCCCTGGCAGGGAAAATAAAGAAACATGACCTACCCTTTGAAAGTAAAAAAATGTGTAGTGCCCTAACAGGTAGGTACACTGCTAAATAAACTGGATATTGGGGTTTGTGGACTGGGGTGTAGTGGTGACCAATTATCTAGCACTTGTCGTACCCAATCTCTCACAAGATGAAAGGTTCACTCTGTGTTGTATAAGCACTGACTCAAGAGTTAATCCTCGGAAAAAAGATTGCGTGCAGGCCGTTATTCAGCTTATGTGTGTGTAATATATGACTTGACACTCTGACATATATTCAATTTCATGTAGTTAATTATGTCCCATGACTAGTCACTTGATATACTAACTGACTTTTGAAGAAAAACGTGCACCTGAATACATATGGCCCATAATTCCTGATTTGTATAATGGATTTGGGAGCCAATATGGGCTGGGCGTTTCGATAAAATGAATGTCCGACATGATTCCCATTCCTGGGTTGTTTGTTACGATCATGTTATCATCTTCTTAAGGAAAATGTTTGATGTTAAATCTATTGGGTGAAATAGGATTTAAAGATGGAAAAAATTAGAAAAATTATATAATCCGTACTTTTTAATTCCATCAGCTGCATTCTTACATCAATGCAGAAGAGAAGGGCTGAGCTTCATGAATGATGCAGTACTCCTAAATATACGGCCATTATAAGGACACTATTAGTGATGACTGACTGACTGAGTTTGGTTTTACGCCGCTTTTAGCAATATTCCAGCAACATCACGGCGGGGGACACCAGAAATGGGCTTCACACATTGTGCCCATGTGGGGACTCGAACCCGGGTCCTCGGCGCGACGAGCCAACGCTTTAACCATTAGGCTACCCACCGCCCCCACTATTAGTGATGACACCTGATGTTTGCATAAACGGATAAACATTTCCTAACCTACTAGTGGCAAACACCAAAGAGATAACATGGAGATATTTGTTCTAATTTGTTTACAAATCCTATGAAATTAAAATTGAATTAAAATTAAAATTAAAATTAAACAAAATCGGAAAATTGGAGAAAAAAAATCCACCACTTTCACATTCCATAGACTGGTAACTTACAGTAAGTATTTTATAGCAATTACATTAAGACTCAAGAAGCGAGGAGTCCAGGGCCCCGTTCCTCAAAGCGATCGTAGCGCTACGACAGTCGTAAGCCCACTTATAGTATGGGAGTTACAATCATCTTAGCGCTACGATCGCTTTGAGGAATGGGGCCCAGCTTCACGAATGTTGCATTTCTCCTAAGTATAACTATATAATTTCATATTGAGCATCAGGTGCAACCAGTTTGTCTGGTTCAACAAGGTTATTACCTATGGTTGCACTGGGTGCAAGTAAGTTTCATTTCCTTAAATGAAGTCCTGATAAGGATATTACATGGAGAGGAACTGAGTACTTACATAGAGCTTTAACAGCTGTTCTGTTCAAATTTGGACCTAACAATGCTGGCTGGCCCTGGTACACAATGTAGCTATATATACAGCCTAGTTTCAGGTGAGCTGACATTACCTGTCAGCAGGAAATAGACATGCGTGGATTTCAGTTGAAATTTACATGTATCAGATATCAAAGGGGTAGATTTAATCTGACCTGTGTGTACAATAGTGGGTGAAATTAGCACATTAATGTGAAATCAACCGCTCAGTGGCTCTAATTATAGGATGAGGAAGAATCCAATGTCTATTAATCGTACAGTTGCTGGATATTAGCGGATTAATTATTTGTTTTAATAGTCATTGCGACAATATTTCCTTTGATTTTATCATATGAAAGTTTTGATAGAGTTTGGTTTCAGATTTCTTTAAGAATGTTAGGAACATATCACTAAAGTATGGCCAGATCTCTCAATAAGAAATGTTGAAATGAGATTTTTATGTGTTTTGCTTGTAAAACTGTTTAACACCTCTGCTAAAATAAATTTAATCTTTTCATGCAGTTTGAAGAAACTGAGCTCTAATTACAGTAATACTGCAGCTCAGACTCTAAATTAAGCATTTTTTGTGTTAATCATGTAAATTAGTAAACAAGTTTTTTAAACAAAAAAATACCAACTTAAAATTTCTTACAATAGGAACTTAAGAGACTATTCATAAATTTTTACATGATACATGGACAAAAACTTTGCTAAAATCTCATTTTGATCACAAAACCGTGATCTTTAATTTATACATCATGGTAAATGTACACAAAATATGCAGAAAGCAATATCAATGGTACTTATAAAAGTACTAACACTGACAGTAATCGTAATATCTGTAATCCTTAACTGTCTTCAAATTCCTTCTAATCAAATTTATGGTATCACATTCAAAGAATATGTTTAGAAGGTATATAACAGCTGTACATGAACCTTAACATCCCACGGAACTGTTTTTTTAAAAGAAGCTAAAACAATTCTTCACATCTTTCCTGTCTCTGCAAACACTAACCTCTACTTTAGGTAATGATGGCAACATGCACACACCTATACTGTGAGCACATCTCTAGCCACACAAGGCCAACAATATTTGTTTTAACCCTTGTCTAATACAAACATTCAGGATCGCATGAGAATTGTATAAGAATAAATTTTATACCATGCCTAGGCAAATGGGGTATTGTAAGATAGCTTTTTTTCTCCTCTACCAAACAAGTACCCACTTTCCTACCTTTGTTTCATTTAAAAATAAATAAATTATAATTTGGAAAAAATTACTTCCACAGTGTTGATAGAGTTAACTTGCCATCAGCTTCTCAGCGACAGCGGTGCTTTGCAATATCTGTTGAGACAGGTCTAACATTCCGTAAAATTAAACAGAGGTGTCCGGCAAGGTAAATAATTACATCCATTGTATTTTTACATTTGCTCCAAGCATACAACAATTGCCTTTCATTCTGAATCTGACATTTCACAGCCTGTATGATATGTTAGATTTTTTTATGTTTGTATGGGTTAAAAGGACATTGAAGTTTTCACACCTGATCATAGAAAAGATAACCTTGCTGACTTCTTATTACAAAATACAGGAAGTTAGAACTGTTTCTTTGTTAACCTCTGATTGTAAGGGCTTTTCTCACCAGGGAACATATCAGTTTCACCTGGCATTTATGAATGTAAATGATATTTTCTTTTGATATGAGCTACTCAGACATTACATGAACACTTTAAAATAAAATCCAAGGTTCCTTGACCTGCATCTGTTGCATCTAGTACAGAAATGTCATTTTGATAAGTCACTTCCTTGCAACTTAGTCATGTCTCATGTTATATTTATCATCGCTCAACTTCACATCCTGAAAACATCAATAAAATTGTTTGTTTGTTGTAGACCTCTGCACTTGAATCTACTCCGGCCATGGGAGAGTAACATGCAAATAATCAAGTTTGAAACAGGACTGACTGACTGACTGAGTTTGGTTTTACGCCGCTTTTAGCAATATTCCAGCAATATCACGGCGGGGGACACCAGAAATGGGCTTCACACATTGTACCCATGTGGGGAATCTAACCTGGGCCTTTCAGACTAGAGAACGCTTTAACCACTACCCTACCCACACGCCTTTGAAACATGAGTGAGTGAGTATGGGGTAGCTTTTAGCAATATTCCAGCAAATCGTTGGGGACACTAGAAATGGGTTCGATTCCCCACACATTATGCCCATGTGTGAATCAAACCTGGGCCTTTTCGGATGTTGCTAGATTGCTAAAACGGGCGAAACCAAACCCTACCCAGTCAGTCAGTCTGTTGGAATGAGAAATGAAACAAAATAGTGATTGATGTTATGAGCAATGTGGTACATCGTTTGGATGTGATGAGACCAAATCAAGCATGTCATTGAGCATGGCTGCTGATCCATGTAGTGGGATACAATTAAATTCTAAACATAATTTGTGGTGACCTGGAATCTTCTGTGGTTGCATGAAAGTTTGTTTGTTGTTGTTTAGCGACAATATCCCAGCAGCATAGCACCAGATTTATTTACAGTCAGCAAATAAGTCTGGACCACAAAATCCAGTGATCAACATCATGAGCATCGATACCATAATCGGGATACAATGATATGTGTCAACCAAGTCAAGGGAGCCTGACCACCTATTCACATCAGTTGCCTCTTACGACAAGCATTTTTCACGAGTTGGTTGCAGAAAAACAAAACATACATGAGGACCTATAACCAGTGTGTGAAATAGGCACTGGCCCGCTAGCCCGTGGCTAGTAAAAATCCAGTCGGGCGAGTAAATCTCCACAGTCACTGGCCCGACTGGCGTTTGAATTTTCATGGGGTCATTTTGTAAATATATCACTCTCTCCGGCTTGTTAAGTTATAATACACTTTATATCATTCAAGATTATGGCCTGATAAAATGTGCATCATATTAGTAGCTTAATGATGAAACCGGTGTCATCCGACACTATCTTATTTTCATCTATTTTTTGTAATCTGTGGCTTAGTTTCTGCATTCACATTTTGGGCTAGTGAATTATTTTGTGGGCTAGTAACTTTCAGGCATAGCTAGCCCAACTGGCTAGCACAATTTGGAAGTTATTTCGCACACTGCCTATAACATATTTCAGAATACCAGGAGATACAATATCATATAAAATAAACCAGTTATCATATCTATTGGCCATGTGCAATAAACAACATAAAAGTTCAATTTAGAGTACAGATGCCGGGGAAGCCTAGTGGTTTAAGTGTTTGCTTATCATGCTGAAAACCTAGGTTCAATTCTCCACAATTGGGTACCATCTGTGAAGCAAATTTCTGGTGTGCCTCTGTGTAAAAAGCAGCATAAAACCATATTCACTCTCTGGAATTAGAACACAAACTATCATGAACACTCATGACATTTTAGAGATGAATTAGCCAGTGGTTAAAGGATTCACTCATCATGCAGAAGACCCAGGTTTGAGTCTCCGCTTGGTTAGTGTGTGAAGCAAATGTCTGGTGTCCCCTGCTGTGATATTGCTGGAGTAATGCTAAGAGTTCTGTAAAACCCAATTCACTCACTCACTCGTTGAACCGCCTCCGTGGTGTAGTGGTTCGATCCCCGACCGCGTCATACCAAAAAGACGTTAAAATATGGTACTTGTTGGTCCCTGCCTGCGCTTCGGCATTAATGGGTACAACAAGGACTGGTCAACTCGGAGTCAGTATAATGTGTCTGAGTGGGGTATTCATGCTTCACTGCGGCATGGTATCTCAGTGGGCTAGCACTATAAAACCAGCTTAAGTCTGGGCTAGTACAAGCAGCTTCACATAAACATACACACGCACGCACGTCGTCATATGAGCGAAATATTCTCAAGCACGACGTAAAACCCAATTTCACCTCACCTCACCTCACTCACTCGTTCACTTATCACAACCAAAGAGCCTGGTGATGTATTGCACACTGCAGATACTGCACTCGATAGCACTTTGTGCTGCACTTGCATTACATGCACACCATGACATTTGTCTGTAAGATAACGAACATGCCAAAATACCGGTACATTATGAGGACATTTGTAAGTACTGCGGCTTGTAAAACATTGACTGTCTTACATTATTGTCAGTGCTACATCCTAAAAATATACTGTAACTCTTCAAGTACTGCATTCTCAAAAGGCTACAACCTTGTCCTAGTTTGCAGAGATTCAAAACTCTTTGTATGTCACTAAATTCAATTGTATAATGTCTAGTGTTGGGAATTGGTTGAAATCTCACAATTGATGATTGTTTCATTACTAACGAACAATCATCGAAAAAAATTGGTTAGCATCATTTTTCAGATTTTCCTATCCAGGTACTTAGTGCAGATATTTATAACATGATGCAACTTGCTACTTTAAAGTGATGACTAATATATCATGAACATAAACTTCCCGGAGTCTTCAAGAAATATTCAGTCATGGTTTTTCAGTTAGTGAAGTGAGTTTTCTAAGAATTAAACACGTTTTCAGGCCCTGACAACTTCGAAGATATGTTCCATTGTCAAGTATTTCAAAGACTAAAACAGTAGTTCCAAAATCGTTTATGTTCGATTATGAGAAAATGTGATTGATTGCTTGGTCGTTTGGTCACTGCGACCAATTTTCGATTATTTCAATTAATCGGAACACCACGAATAATGTCTATTCATCTTTGATTGGCAGTACTGTTATCTTGAAAACTTGTGTTAAGTTGAAGAGGACTTCTGTTGAAAATCTAGTTAAAAGATACATATGTTGGTATATCACTTAACACTCATTAAAACTGTTAACGCCTTGTTCTTTGATTATCTTACTCCTAAGACTATTGTATGTAAATGTTTGCTATTAATATCCTAGTGCTAAGATTGCTTTGTTGAATAGGACCTTGAAAGTGGGGTGTTGTAACCCTCGAAGCCTAACTAAAAACAGGGTCATGTTCACAATATTATTCATTCTTGTCTCCAGCAAGCAAATTCATTTAAAAATGTCAATTTCACCCAGCAGTGATGAATGAAGCTGTAACGTGAATCCAGAACCTGCACTTCAATGTGTAAATGGCCCAATGATTTGTGTGTATCTCCCAGGGAGCAGAGAATACAATTTGAACAGTGTAATCACATAACACCTTGAGTGTGTCCACATGTTAAATTATCACTGTAATCACTATTATCATTAACACTTTCACTAAGCCAGTAATCTTGTGAAATATCCTGGTCATTAGGATAAAAATTACATTTTTTTATTTTGTTCTCAAAACAAACTTGAAGCATATTTGCATTGTTTGTTCAGGAAGCACAGCTCATAAGTTCTACAGTTTTATAATTTTTCCAATTTTCATTTTATTTCAAAGGTTCCTTTAAATTTTGTTAAAAAGTACCTCTTCGCTATTTTCTCTGCATATTGTGTGCATGGCAGGTGCTACCAGTAGAGAGGTCTGTCGCACAGTCCCTGAACTACATTATTTCCTCACTGCCTAGCTTTCCCTGCAATGATGAAGCCCTATATGTAGACTAATGCTTAGTCTCTGAATATATATAATTTTAAAGTAACAAACAAGCCCATTTAAATTGAAAAGGAGCCCCATCTAGACTTGCTTTATTTAGGGCTTTAGCACTGCAGAGAGGGCTGGGCAGTAGAGAAAATAATGCAGTTCAGGGACTGTGAGACAGACTACCCTAAATGAATCAAGTCAAGATTTTCCTAGGTTCCCAACTCCTTTTTAATTTAAATGAGTTTATTTTTTATCATCAAAATTATATATATTCAGGAACTAAGCGTTAGTCTACCAGTAGAGCTAGACATGCTTACTCGTTGGGGATACCTTGAGTTGTCACTGACTTTCAGTGATCCATTCATGTTATCAACACTATTTACCATTAACACCCAATGAGTGAGTGAGTATGCTTTTACACGCCGCTTTTAGCAATATTCCAGCAATATCACGGTGGGGGACACCAGCAATGGGCTTCACACATTGTACCCATATGGGGAATCGAACCCGGGTCTTTGGTGTGACGTGAACACTTTAACCACTAGGCTACCCCACCGCCCCCAACACCCAATGAAATCTGGATAACTGAGTAATACTCTTGCATTTACCATATATATTTTATTCAGTAAGAGAATGCCCCCAGTCTAGAATTCCACAGACCAGCGCCTATCTTACCTCGACACAGCGGCTCAGTATATCAAAGTAGTTGTGCTATCTCCTGGAGGTAAAATACCAGACTGACTCTCCCTCCTCCCAAGCCTTGCATCATTCATACATTCCAGACAAGGCTTTTAGGGGGATGTGGTTAGCAATAGTTTATATGGCTGGGAGCTAAACCGACCTGACAGTTGACCTTCCCATAATCATAGTCACAGTCACTAATTTGTGTTGGGTTGATCTGGTGAGCTTTATATGTTATGCACATGTACTGTACATCCATGTGGATTAAAATGCTTGAACAGGGCCCTTCAATAAATGGTACCAGCCCTGGTGAAGACTAGAATATGCCTCGTTTTGACTGAGACTGACATGTGTAAAAGTGATCTTGTTATATAGGAAACAAATGCTTCAGAAGTCTTGAGATTATTTAAAAGTAGAAGCTGTAATTCAGTCATGAAGTTTGTGGCATATTTATTATTCAATAAATCTTAAATGGTCATAAATGTAAAATATGAAAGTTATATACCAGCATTTGTTACATTATTTTTTCCTGTTTATATTTTCAAAAATGTGGATTCATGTATCTGTATTTAAGAAATTGAATAAAGAGTTACAATACCTGAATTTTCGCACACATTATGTAGTAATAATTAACTGAATGTGTAACGTCAGGATTCACAACTGGACTGCAAGAATGGAGCAATGCATCATTTTATGCAGACTTTTATATTTTAACAAGTATACAGAAAGATAACTTCTACTCCAGGTGCTATATTACTGGGTGTGGAATCCAGGTTAGAGTATGTTCCTAGTGACCTATGCTTATATAAGGAAAACTATAGAGATTTGTGGTCAGCTCAGCAATTTGACTGACTGCACAACATGAACCCAACTGTTTGGGATGGAGTATTTTCTGGTACTGAAGTTTTGAATGCATTCTAAATGAATCTAAACTCTACTAAATATCCTAAAACATAAATGACACCCATGATACAAAATAACTTTGCAAAGGATTCACTAATTATTCTCAAAGTTATGCAGTGCAAAGACAACCATAAACCAGTCTCTATGATTAGGGGATCTAATGTTGATATCAAGCATCAAACCCCAAACCATCACTACATATGTTTCAATATGTTCTCTTGTCTGTTTACAATTTATATTTCACAATACCCCCCCCCCCCAAAAAAAAATAAATAAAAATAAATAAAAATAAATAAATAAATAAAAATACAACAACAAACATTATGTATTTTCAATTTCTGTATACAAACAAGCTTTAAATTTCATAAATTGCAACTTCTAAGCACAAGCAAAATAAATATGTAAGAAGTTGACGTTCACTGTTTTGTTGCTAAGCAACAGACAAGTTTCTCCCAGGAAAAGTATCCACTATTACTATTTTTATCCAGTTCTAATATTTTGAACTGAATTGTACAAAGTAGAAACCATTCAGTGGCTTTAGACTAACAACTAGTCTCTGAAATGAACATATTTTACTGAAAAAGTTCATATATTTGAAAAGGGCTGAGCAAGAAGCTGAAACTGTACTGCCACATTTTCAGATAGAATTTACCATTCAGTGGCTACTTACTAGGCTAATACCAAGCTTACTGGAACTAAAACCAAACACTGTTATCGTGAAACACACTACAAGTAGCACTTACCTAACAACTGTAATTTGGAGGCAAGGCATGTGAGCATGTCATTGCAGCCATTATAGCCATTACACTGCCAAGATACTATCTACCAACAACTAATCATGTGTCAGTTCCTGGAACTATCACTTTACCATTCCACAGGCCTCCCCATGCCAAATGACCTGGTCAGTGTTTATCACTGACCCGGTGGAGGGTGGAAAGGTCACAGACTTGTTTACTTGTATCTCACCAGGTGGCACTACCAGAGCTCTCATTTCAGTCCTAGGACCTTTGATTAAAATGTGCCTGGTTTTCTTCTGAGCTTCTAATTGAGGCCAAAGTGGCATCAGTAACAGGAATAATATTGTATTTGGACCCATCATTAAATCTGGTGGAACTGTTTGTAATGTAAGCAAATGGATGAGAAGTTCCAGGAAATGTAAAACTGTTTGTAGTGAAATAAGAACTGAATGAACACTGACACTGAAGGGGTCGTTGTTGGCACGGGTACTACAGATATGTACCCCAGGTACGTTTCTGTATACAGAAACGTACCCTGGTCATAATGAGAATACAGAAACGTTCCCTAGGACGATTCCACTCCCATTGTGTCGTATTCTTGATGGGAACTGTCATGCTGTTGTATTAGATACATTTGATTGCTTTATGTAAGTAATGAGAATACACAGTAACGGATATTTCGCGGTGCATATGAATACCACTCGCAATCAGTTGAACGAGAACAACTACATACGGTTTCGGTTTTGGATTGAGGAATATGGACTTGTCCGCCTTTTAGGGTACCGGGTACGTTTCTGTATTTTGACTTTGTTTAGGGTACATATCTGTATACAGAAGCGTACATGGGGTACGTATCTGTAGTAGCTGTGCCGACAACGACCCCTTCAGCAACACTGACTGTTCACATTGTTAGAGATATTGCTTTCATTAAAGATCTCGAAATTGTTCATTACTGAACTATTGTTTGAAATGTATAGTAGCATTCATGTGCAAATATTTTTTATGATGACAATACTAAAGAAGCGTCCAGGTTTTTGGATTTAATGTTATCTAACAGCACTTCAGCATATCACAGTACGTTACCATGTAGAACGTATATATTTTATGAAAGAGAAGCAATCTACATTAAATCAAAGCAAGTCTAGCGAACAAGAGAAATGTTTATTTACAGGAATGATGGCGTGGTATAATATTACTTCATAGACAATATGTTACCATAGGTATATTACTGCTCATCACCTTTTAATTTTGATGGATAGCATATAGTATTGATGTTGTAGCTGTTTCCAGTTGGTGATAGATATAAGAATGTATATGGTGCTGACAGATCTAGGGTTCGTTCAAGAACCAGTCTTGGACACCAGTCCTGCACCTTCTGACCAATGGGCCTCCAAAAGCGGCCCCTCAAAGCTGATGAAGATGGACCGGAGAGAGAGAAAATGTATGAGTTAATATGATATTTTTCTGTCATATCATGACAGATATGAGCAGCTCAGTCATCAAATAATTTGCTGAGCAGAGTTATATGGCTCTACTGAGTCAGATGATGAAATTGGTTTTACATTGTGCTTCAGTCATCTGCATGCGTGTGTATGTGTAATTTGCTTGTACTAGCCCAGAGAGCTGGCATGCCCTGGCTGAGATACCATGTGAGTGAGTGACACATTATAGTGAGCGAGTGAGTTGTATGGAGCCAGGTACACCATATTTTTTAGCAATATTCAAGCAATATACTGAGTGAGTGAGTTTGGTTTGAAATGGGCTTTTAGCAATATTCAAGCAACCACGGCGGGGGACACCTGAAATGGGCTTCACACATTGTACCCATGTCGGGAATCGAACCCGGGTCTTCAGGTTGATGAGCAAACACTTGGCTATACTGAAAAAGTATGATAATGAAATCTGGTTCCATCTATAAATGTTTCCAGGTTTGTCAGTACAATACCTATGCCCATGGGTTTTACAATGACAATGATAATGATAAGGCGGGATTGGAAGGTCAGACTCACTAATTAGTTGAAGCATACCTTTGTTGGGTAAATCAATGCTCATGATGTCAATCACTGGATTGTCTGATCTTGTCATATGCTGAAGTATTGCTGAGTGCAGTGCCAAACAAAAACAAAATAACCGCTACTACTGCTGCTGCTGCTACTCTACTACTACTACATGTGCTACTACTACTACTACTACTACCACTGGGGTGGAGGGGTAGCCTAGTGGTTAAGGCATTCGCTTGTCTCGCCGAAGATCCAGGTTTGATTCGCAACATGGGTACAAGGTGTGAAGCTTGTTATCGCCCACCGTAATATATTGCTGGAATATTGTTAAAAGTGGCGTAAAACAAAAACTTACTCACTCACTCACTACCACTTACTACCACCACTACTACTACTACTATCACAACTACTAAATTAAGATACCACTTCAAGTTCAAACTGATCAAGACAAAAATGAGAAGTCTTTCAAGAATGAATGAAAGGCATACATCAACTGTTTTTATCACGTAAAACACACGTCTCCCAGAGATGCTCCACTCATCCTACCCCTCATCGCCCGTCCCACCGATCACCTCCCTGCCTGCAGAGCTGCTGACTCATCCTCCATGTTCTGTATCTCACAGCTAACACAATTAGGGAAATAATGGCACTTAAAGACTAATTAGTGTCTGCCTCAGCTCCAAAATACCATGTCTGCTTCTCCTGGTCAAATTTCAAACATGATGACTTTTCAGTCGCTTCATCAAAGGGATGTGCCATATTAATGTATTTTCTTAATTTGAAGGAAATAAATACGATCGGTCTTGAACTTTGGGTATTCCGAATGGACACTGTGATAAATTGGAGTTAATACAAAACAAATAAATATTCATGTGAAAACTGATTCACATGGTTTCTCTTACATTTGTGTGAAGGTATAACAGCGATGTGTGAATAATTGCAGTGACTCATAAAAAGCGTCTTAGTCATACCGTGATTCAACTAATCTTGGGCTATTTGATTTTTAAACTTTTTAATTTATGTATGGTTGATCTGAATTAGTGGCTATCATCGAAATTGGACAACTGCACTTAATTGATATGATAGAGAACAAAGACAATTAATGTCCAATCAGCTAATCATAAAGGAGATTGAGTGACCTTGAGAAGATTTACATGATATGGTTGAACATATGATACACATCTATTCAGGATTTAAATGCACTTTTGTAATGTCAGTCACAGTGGGAATATTTAAATACATTTTATAAGATTTAGCATTCATGCTTTTGAAGTTTCTTTTACTTCAAAAAGGTAAACATTTCCTCGCACCAGAACAAGCTCCAATAATCATTTGCCATCTACAAGATAAGTGTGATGACGGATGCTAACTTGACAAATATACTCTTCTCTCAGGTGTATCAAGAGGGCATCTTTCAGGGGTAATAGAATAAAAGTAGTTGTATCAGCGCCATCAGACTTCTTCACCATGTTGACAAGGGGAAAACATTGAAAATAGAAGACGATTTCATCAAACCATAGCTGCAGACTATAGGTATACTGCAATTTGCCATGAACTAAACAATTTCTTAACAAATCCAACACCCTTAATCCGCTAAAAACTGCAAGAAGTGAAGAAAAATTGGGCTGAAAAATATCTGCCAGGATTTATGACAAACTGCCAAGATGGCTACCATTCCAATATCAACATGTCTGCTCCTGTTCCCAGAGCAAGGTAATTCTGTCAGAAGTAGCAATTCCTGTTGTTTCGAACCTTGCCACAGATATCTATCATCACTCAACGATAGATTGCAACTCTAGGATGTGACATTAAAGCTCCCTTACCTTCGAAATAGCACAGAGGTTTCCCTGGCCCGAGGCTGGCATTTTGGCGAAAGTTGGGTCTAGCCCTGAGAAAAGTTCTCAAAGAGTTTTGCTTGATATGGTTCAACCAAACTGCTACATTACATGTGGGTCTATTGGGAGATTGTCCTTGTTAATTTGGTTGAGCTGTGTTTTCAATGGGGTGAGGAAAAAAACAAGGTGAAAATTACACTTTCCCCTATCCCTGTTTCTGTCATCTGTAAACAGATTCCGTTTTAAAACAACTATTTTCCACACAACAAATCACAAAAAACAACACCTTAAATGAAATTCATATTTTGAAATTTGTCTTACACCAGCAGCAGGAAAATACATTGTCAACTTCAGACATGTTATTCTGAATATACACCTACACCCAACAATGGTGTTATATGGGGGAATCCAGCAGTATCTACAGCCAGGGTTTGTTTGGAGTATTCTCCGAGATTCCTAAATCGGTCCAACTGTACACTAATCATCCAAAACCAAAACAACACTAAACAATATGCTATTTTCAGCCATCTTGCCATGTTGAATGGTGCACTTGTCCACATGTTTCTCAAATCATAACAGGGCATTACCATACCACATAGACTAACACTTAGTCTCTGAATATGTATAATTCTGATAATAACAAATAATCCCTTTTGAACTTAATAAGAGCCCCAGCGAGATGGGTGTGTGTGTGAGTGTGAGTTTAGTTTTACGCCGGACTCAGCAATATTCCAGCTATATGGCGGCGGTCTGTAAATAATCGAGTCTGGACCAGACAATCCAGTGATCAACAGCATGAGCATCGATCTGCGTAATTGGGAACCCATGACATGTGTCAACCAAGTCAGTGAGCCTGACCACCCAATCCCGTTAATTGCCTCTTACGACAAGCATGGGTTACTGAAGATCAATATTCTAACCCGGACCTTCACAGGTAACCAGCGAGATGGGAGTGATTTCTGCATGACTAGCAACTGCTAAGTTATCACCTCAAGTAATAATAATAATGTGTCCATTTATATAGCGCCAAACTCCACACTAGGTATGCTCATAGCGCTAACAATCAAGGCACAGCACATTATTACCAAGCAAGTTAGGCACTAGAAGGTTATAGTCATATGACTTTTTCCACCGGGTACCCATTTTCCTGTGGGTGAACAGAGACAATTTTGAACAAACTCACTTGCCTAAGGTGAGACCACATGCATCACATGTGCTTCGTTGTGGGGCAGGACTCAAGTCCTAGAAACTCTCAGGAGTCAAGCTGCCAAACACGGTCACCCAAGGACTCTCCGAGCTCGACGCTGCTTAACTTCACCGATTTGAGACCTGAGCTTTGAGCACAGGACCACGCGCCGCCCCGATAGAATGAAAAGGACAAAGATAGGGGGATGTTGACTGTTGTTTCTGAGATAATATAATTTTGATAGAAACAAAGAATTTCTTTTAAACTGAAAAGGAGCCCCAGTGAGAGCATCAGGGAAGACATCTAGACTTGGTTTATTTCGGGGTTTAGCATTGCAGAAAGGGCTGGCAGTAGGGATAATAATACGGTTCAAGGACTATGAGACAGACTAGTACCACACTGAAATACCCAACTGATTCTGGTGCCATATATCCCTTCTTGTTTTGGTAGAACTGTAGACTCAGCACATATTCTTAGATGGTTTTGCTGCTTGCGCACATGGTATGAATCAGCGATGTGTTTTTCAAGGCTGTACTTTCAAGCCTACAAAACAATATTGGTTTCAATAGAAGAGGGGGAAACAAAACAAGTAATTTGTTGGGAAAGATTTTAGGAGCAGAAGTTCAACAGTCTGAACATAGAATTTGTTTGTTGTGAATTGTTATCTTGTGGCTGTGTAAAGATTCCTTTCTTGAAAATATGATAAAAAGTGTTTTTTTCAGACCATGTGGGAAAGTTATTAACTGCTCTTGAGAAAATTTATGAAAACTGTAAAATTATTTACAAAGGCATCTTTGTCATCCTTAACTGCTGACACCATAAAAACTTATCTCTCTCACTTTCGGTGAAATCGGACTGTGAACTTTCACACTTTGAAAATCTTTGGTTCCCTTTTCCCACAATTGCCATTGTTACAACTGTCTTCAAGAAAGCCAGTATCAGTTACAATGTTCCTTTTGTAACAGATAATAAATGAAGAGATTGCAGCATAACAATACTGGATGTGTTCTGAACACATCTGATCATGAACACCATACAATGTGTTCCTTAATAGATAAAGTTTTCTTGCCATAATGTCTTCATCTGATACTCCAAGTTGAGATCAGTTTTCAAGATAGTAGTTTCTCATGTACATTTGCTGCATGGGGTATCTTGGTAATTAGTTCTTGTGTAAACAGGCTAGCTAACAGTCTCCACATTTTAGGGTGAGTAAGTGTGTTACATGTAACAGTGCTTTGACCAGAATTCCTGTTATCCCACAGCATGTGATGTGGTCTCTCTGTCTGTCATACAGACCCTGAAACAAATATGCCCAATGCAGCCCATGTGAGTAAAGAGTATGTGCCAAGTCTAGATTACCAAAGTTTCTCTAATTGATGAAAGTCTCTGTGCTCCTTTCTATTATTTTATTACCATAATTTAGAAACCGTTTCCTTTTCTGTAAAAAGCCATTTCAGAGACTAGTTGTGTAATGAGTGTTACACCAGTATGATTGAACTGGGATCACAATGGCCAGACCTATACTGAAAATGAACAAGAGACCCTGGAACCAGTATAATATCAAAAGGGAAGACAGTTTCTTCGTATGTACCTGTGATTTCTTCAATATACTGATAATCTGATAAAAATCTGAGAATTATCTGTGAGAGCATGCATACTGCAAACCACAAACTACAAACCGATATGCATACACTTTTGAATTCAGTCTTTTCACACTTAAAACTGATAGTATGATGTTCAAGCACACACTCCGGCACAGCGATGACATAACATAACATCACTGCCACAGGCTAGTTTGCATATCACTTGACCGGACTTTTCTCTTGTTTGTAATCAAACGCGCATATTCATAATAAGAAGAGACTGGACTCACGAAAGCTTTTCGGCGCTCTCTTCATAATGTTTTACATTGATACATATATATTCTTCCACAACTGCGACAGTTAGGTCTATGACAGTACATATTTAGATATCAAACTGGCTGCATCGTTTGCTCTCCATCAGCTTCGATGACAGCACGTGGAGCCGTACAACCTATGTAAACAAAGGATCGCTACGCAAATCGAAATAGTGTTACATGTTTTAGGATATTTTCTCAATGAAACTAAAGCATTCTATCAAAGATGTTTAATTAGTTGTGTAGACTCGTCAAAAATAAAAGAGTTGAGAAACATGTAAGTTATATTGAATGGACGGTGCAAGATGTGACGAATCGTCACATTTTTCTGGCCTGTGGCAGAGATACTATGCTGGCTTGCCTCATGGAACTCTGGGTAGGAGAGTGGTTCAAGCATGGAAATAAGCAGTGCGATCTTTAAATTAATGTGGGGCGGTGGGGTAGCCTAGTGGTTCACTCGTCATGCCGAAGACCTGGGTTCGATTCCCCACATGGGTAAAATGTGTGAAGCCCATTTCTGGTGTTACCTGACACGACATTGCTGGAATATTGCTAAAAGTGGCGTAAAACTAAACTCATTCACTGAATTAAATTGATGTATCTTGGTATGACACGGTCAGAGACCACCAACCTCAGTGACTACAGTCTGGCTAGACACTCTATCCATTACACCACAGAGATGGTTTACTCTCCGTGGAATATATCAAAGATGTACTTAATCTGATAGCTCAAAGATACCTCACGGTTGTTACATACCTTCAAATCCCGAGTGTAACCCTGTCTGAGCAGGATGTTTGAATTCTTGCCAAGGAAATACTACTAGAAATATTCAGACACTCTAACAAGCACTAATCATAAACACATTTAAGCTATGAAAACTGATACAATAATAACACATTTTCGCCATTATTCAATTTGTATTTAATATATATTTGCAGATCTAACTTCAAGAACAGTTATTAATAAGTTGCTGATACAGGTATTCATGACGCCTATGATGTTGAAGCATCTTGTTGTGATCAGCTTAAGGAACTCAACAGAACTTCATGTACGTAGCCATCATTATAAAAGTCTGTGATTACTTTCAGGAACCCGTGAGGATCTGGGTTAGAATTGATCTTCAGTAACCCATGCTTATCATAAGAGGCGACTAACAGGATCAGGTGGTCAAGCTCACTGACTTGGTTGACACATGTCGTATCCCAATTGCGTAGATCGATGCTCATGCTGTTGATCACTGGATTGTCTTGTCCAGACCCAGACCGCTGACATAGAGCTGAATACTGCTGAGTGTGACGTAAAATTAAACTCATTCACTCACTTTCAGATATCCAGGCACAAGTAAGAATTGCTTAAAGAAATCAACAGATCTTCATGTAAGTAAGCCAGCAAAATAAAATGTCTGTGATTACTTTCAGGAATCCAGGCACAAGCTAGAACTGCTCAGGGAACTCAACAGATCTTCTCCTAGGTAGCCGTCATAATAAAATGACTGTGATTACTTTCAGGAATCCAGGAACGAGTAAGAATTGAAAACAGTTAATCACACACACAAGTACTAACACTCTGAGACATTTTTTCTTAACGAATTGGCATAAAGATCTGCTGATACTAAATCCTGCAGAAATATTAACATTATTAAATAGAAGAGATTAGGTAAATTAAAACAGATATCAAACCATTTCAAGAATGCATATCTATCTTCTCTCTTGACCTTGAGCCATAGGGGTTTAAAATTTGTTTGCACTATGATGCCCAACAACTGTCCATGGTTCTACTGCAATGTATCAATTTCATGTTAAAACATCAATGGTTGCATTGTTTCCACATTGAACAATTGGCAGTATTAATGCACAAAATACTAACTGTAAAACATATAACTGAAAAATAAAATGAAAAAGAACCCTATCAATTCTGTGCTTTTATCCACAATACACTTACTTTGAATTCATCTTCAGAGAACTTTTTTCAATTTTACATGAGACACTAATCAGAGATATATCTTTCACTGTTAATCAAATTCCAAAGCTGTTTCCAGAATCTCAGACATTGTATTCAGCATTGTGCCATCATGATGAGTAATAAAAGAAAAGCTGTGGGACAGTAATAATAATAATAATAATAATATGTGTATTTATAATGCACTGAATTCCACATATAAGGCATGCTCAAAGCTACATATTTACAAATATTTACAAAGCAAAGGTTATGCTAGAACGAGGGTGAAATGTTTGGAAAGTTAAGTTATAGATTGTAAGTAATATTTTCTGAAAAGATGGGTTTTCAGGGAACTTTTAAATGAGTCAATGGAGGGAGACATTTTGAGTTCAGTCGGGAGTTGATTCCACAACTGTGGAGCACCATAGCTGAAGGAGCGAAACCCGAATGCCCGGAGTTTCTGTCTGGGAATAGTGAGAAGGTGTCTATCTGCCGATCTTAACATTCTGGAAGGATTGTGCTTGGTGACTAGCTCAACAAGGTAGTCTGGAGCCGTAAGATGGTAACACTGGTAGGCAAGACTCAGGACCTTGAATTCAATTCAGTACATGTGCTAATTAAGATAAAGTATTACAATAATGAAAATAAACGTCTTACAATGAATTTTAAAATTGTTTTTACTTTTTGCAAGACTCTGCTATTGGGAGAGGTGTCTCATGGATGTGGAAAGGATTTTGTCACTTTTATTTAACTTTAATGATAACATGCAGTACCAATTAACTACGTAATTGTTGTGTACTTTTGAGTTAAATGTGAAATACATGGCTGTATTCAAACAATACATGGTCAATGTGTCCTCTTGACCACAACCTGACTTCCAAACTGACCCATAAAGTGCTATGATGATACTGGTATGTAGTGGTGGTCCGATTAATTGAAATAATCGAAGATTGGTCGCAGTGACTAAACGACCAAGCAATCGATCATGTTTTCTCATAATCGAACACAAACAATTCTAGAACACTTGTTTTCATTAACAGTATTTTTCACTAGGTTGGTTTTGTCTGTTACATTTCATAAGCACTACAAGCTCGTTCCAAGTCATGATTGAATTTATCTTAAAGACTCTAAGAAATTTATGTTCCTCCATACTAGTCATCCTTTAAAGATGTGAAATTTTGCCCAAAAAAACCCAAAGAACTACATGTTTTTTTCCTTATTTTTGTGTGCATTAACACATTTCATAAATGACGCTAACCAATTATTTTCGATGATTGATCGGTTGTAATGAACCAATCATCAATTATGAGATTTTAACCAACTCCCAACACTACTGGTATGGTCAAGAAACAAAATACACCTATTTCTATTTGTCATACAGATATGAAAGGTCAGTCCCTCACATCAAATTGAAACAAAACAATTACAAACTAACCTGAAAACAAAAATACATCATGATAAACCGTGAGTGACAAATATAAAATGTGGTTGCTTTTCAATCAAACTGACAAGAAAAGAGAGCAATGGTGATTCTGAACAACATGATTCATTTCTGATGATTCAGTGAGCTACAGGTCGAGTCTAGAATCATTAATTTCTCACTCACCCCTTTTCCTTAGACTCTCAAACTGTCTATCTTCCCAACAAGATAGTCCTCAAACCTGTATCAGCTTTCAAAGCTTTCAGTCTGTGCTACACTAACAATGTGTACTGTTTTCACAAGTTCCAGAGAGTTGCAGCAATATTTCTGTTACAAAGTGTTTCCCGGACACATGAAATCCTTACCAAAGAAATCAATGTTTTACTTCCAAGTCTTTGAAAATTCTTTAAGAGTCAAAACCAAAGTTTTGAAATTTCAAAATTGAATACTTACATGAAGTACTGCCAGATGAAGATGGCTTCTCATGAAGAATATATTTTTAAAGCACAAACTGAATATTATTCTTCATTCTTCAACACTGGAAAATTTTCATGAAATCAAATGAAGCCAAGTCAGCATCACATTCAGATCTTGCTGCAAATGACCACCTTAATCCAACAATTCTAACTATTATCAGTCACCAATGTCTCAAAAGATGATTCAAACATTACAAGAATGAAAGAGAAAGTTTGTAAATCCAGTTCTCACATCAATCAAAATTCAGACATAAAATCCCATAGAAAATTCTTCAAAAATCTGCAACTGAAATTTTCCAAAATCCTGTTGTACACCTCTTCAAAAGTCTGATAAACATAAAGCACACAATGAAGAACACAAGAAAATGTCTTCAAATTGTTCCAAACCAGAAGAATCTTCAAATATTGTTCATGAATTCAGTGTCTTGTCCCAATATTCTGTATGATGTTTATCCAAAGAGAACCTCACACCGAATAAGCCAGTGGCTTCTCTTCACGTGGCTTCTCTTCACGCACCAGCACAGGCTGCAAAAAATGTGGGTGCTTTAATCTCTTATCACCGCTGGCACTTGGTCTGAGTAGTTAAAGCACCCCCCTCTCTGATAATTCACCTGTCCCCCTCCATTACTGATGTTTACCTAGAAATATACTATTTACATTCAAACAAATGTTGTATATACCTCCAGACCTCAACTGGTTCAGGTAAATCAAATTCTGACAAAAAGATCTGTGTTTAAGTTACTTCGTTGCTGAGTTTTTTATAACTCATAATTATCATGTCTGTATTTTCACTGCCAAAAGCTATATACAGTTTATGTCTAACCTAAACACTTGCAAATCATATATGTATGTGTCATTAAACAAAGGTACCTGTTGTAAGTGGTTTGTTTATTTATACCTGGAAGCATTATGTGGGTAGGCTTTAAATAGAATATAAAAACAATAATCTTAAAAACATGAATTGTTTCAGGACAAATCTTTAAGATGAAATCCTCTTTATCTTTTTTATTTCATTTACATTTAAACTAATAAAGTTTTCTTTGCAACAGATCATATTTTTATTTAAACAGTTTTAAAAGAGATGTTTTCTCCTGTATATCAGCTTTGTGTTCAGTATATTGAAATGTTTTGCTATATATACATGAATTTTTGGCATAGTTTTATGCAATTATAAGCCTTAAATTACTCTATTTAAACAATTATGTCACAGAACTTATAAAAATGGGTAATTGAAAGCAGGACATTATAAACCAGATTCAATGCTCTGTTCATCGTGACATGGATCAAATTAATTATATTATTTTAAAAACTAAAATATCTTGTTTTAGATGTATAATGATTTCATAAAATCTACAAATTTGCTCCTTAAAACTATAATAAAACTGTGTAAAAAATCAATTAAAATTGATTAACCTCACATTTACAGTTAAAACTAAAAATTATCACCAATCACCTTTAAATTTCCTTCAACACATTCTGTAACTACTTGAGATTAATTATCTCATAGCTGCACTTAATATACACTATACCAGCATGACATAATGGTCTTATCAGGCCTAGAGCGAAATATACAAACGTCAATTGCACCAATGTGCGCAAAGCAAAGATTACGCCTAGCTGTGAGAAATTGGCATCATGTGCGTCTATTATGTAATGGCTGCCAAACAGATAACGATGCTAATCACCTGCAATTTACATGAAATGATGAACAGAAAGCTGTCTGAAAGCATGTGCTTGCAGTGTTTTTATAAAGTTTAGGCTTGTATATATATGAAAGCTGTGGTGAATTTTTAACGTTTAGCTTTGAACTTTGATTGAACAAGCTGTAAAACATTTTTTAGTGACAAGGCAGTTAACATTGAAGGCTTTCAATTTTTTTTATGGCAGTTATGTGTTGAACATTGCAAAACTTGACTCATGAGTGTCAAAACTGATGTTCAATGCAACTCTTTATTTTGACTTAAGCATATGTTCCTTTTCTTGTTCTGGGTTAACAACTGGGATGCCTTGCATGTGTTTGTGACCACCATTGAGCAGGATATGCTGACATGTTCATAAACACCTAGTATTATCACTAGTTTGAGAGTGATTTATAAACACAGGCTTATGATATAGCTGGTACTGTACTATTGACTGTTATTTCAATGGAGATTCATTTTGACTTTAGAAAGTGAGGTGAGGTGAAATTGGGTTTATCGTCGTGCTTGAGAATATGTTTGCTCATATGACGACGTGCATGCGTGTGTATGTGTATGTGCGGCTGCTGGTACTAGCCCAGACTGAAGCTGTTTTTTATAGTGCTAGCCCACTGAGATACCATGCCGCAGTGAAGCATGAATACCCCACTCAGACACATTATACTGACTCCGAGCCGAACAGTCCTTGTTGTACCCATTAATGCCGAGCGCCAACAAGTACCATATTTTAATGTCTTTTGGTATGACGCGGTCGGGGATCGAACCCGCGACCTTCGGCTCTCCGGGCGGACGCTCTAACCACTACACCACGGAGGCGGTTGACTTTAGAATGTGTTCTGTTGCTTCTATTTGTTTGACATTACAGATACTTAATTAAATTCTTGCTGACAAGAATTTCATTCTTATTGACATTCATCACAAACTTTATCAAATCTCTATACTAAATTGATAATACTTTTTTATCATGACAAACCTTTATATCAGGTAATCTTTACTTTACTTGGATGATACTTACTCAATTCACTGACTTTACACAGTTCTCAGAAGTCCTTTTTTAAACAAAAGTTATTGAGAAAAGTCACTTGGTTATAGGACGTGATCCACCAGAGACCATATAATTTTCATTGTATGGTACTGGGCGGTGGGGTAGCCTAGTGGTTAAAGCGTTGGCTCGTCACGCCGAAGACCCGGGTTCGATTCCCCACATGGGTACAATGTGTGAAACCCATTTCTGGTGTTTCCGCCGTGATATTGCTGGAATATTGCTAAAAATGGCGTTAAACCATACTCACTCACTCACTCATTGTATGGTAACCTAGCAACACTTAGCAGGCTTCTCCTGCATACCTGTCATTATATCATACGGTGTTATGTATGAATACATATTTCTGTATGCATAATGATTATTCTACATTTATTTAATAATATTGATCAACACACCAACCATACATTTATATTTCTGAACTGAAAACATTATTAAAACCAACTTGGACAATTTTTACACACAAAGGGTATATCATATTCCCCAACAACAAAACACACTAACACTAAAGAAAATGAACCCATTACAATATAAACAAAACGGCGACAAATCCATGGTCGCTCTAAACACACAGGGCCAACCCATAAAACATCTGTCAAGTTGTTAACTCTTAGCTGCAGGTACAAAGGGTCCTCTTACCCCCCAAACAAATCCATCTGGACAAGAAGCTACAAAAGAAGACATATTCTCCCCCTATGCCCTCTGTTCCAGTGTTTTTTTCCCTCTATGGATACACCAGGAGTCTAGGTGCAACTATGAATCGCCCGACATCTTTTGTTTGTCCGAGGCTTCTGTGAAGAGAGCTTGCCAACCAACTGGGCAAACATCTTGTTACAAATCAAATATGTCCTTTTGTGACATCAACAAGGTTTTTTCTACACTTACTGTTATTTTGAGTGAGACAGGAGCCTATGGATTATGTGGATTCACTTTGACAGTGGCAACCGTGACCTGCTGGCTCGTCAATTGCGACCCTTATGTTGTAACATTTAACTGTGACATTTGAAATAGACATCCTTTTGTGATGGCTGGAAATGGATTTCCTATTAGGGGTTTTATATAAAGGAAGCAAAGATTACATTTCACATTCAACTGTACCAGTTCCAGATTTTAAATGTCAGTAGAAAGTTCATTATTAAGTATAAAAGGTTTTGGTGAAATTTGATGAAGGACAGATTTTCGGTGTCAGGGAATTTGAAACATTCTTCAAGGTTACATTAAATAACATAATTTTTAGCTTGACTTAAAGTTGTTCTGGGATTGCAAAGATCGATCATTTGAAATCATGACTCCTTGACAATTTCACCCTTATCGTTTATCAAAGATAGCATTCATTCCCAACCTAACATGTTTACATGTATATTTTTGCTGGGATACTGCTTCCTAACAACTATCAATACATTATAAGATTGTTTGACATGAATACCCCATTATTTGCAGATCTGTACAAATCACACTGTGGATCAGCTGATAAACGTGACACATGGGTGGTTGTATATTTCAGTGATTTGATTACGCCACTGACAACCACTGCTTGTTCATTTCATGAAGGAATGTCGCATGGTCCTCTGTTGATGGTTTTGCCATTATGGAAAGTGAGAGACAGCTGCTGCAATTAACGTAAACAATGGAAGGTGAAGGACACATGCTAATTGATGTGTTATCAGTGATATGCCTGTCAGTATGAATGAAGGACAACGTAATTATGGCATAGGTTTCAGTAACATGGGTGTACCGGCATGTGGTATTTCCACACATGCACTCATATGTTCATACAAAAAGGGTGATGTGATGTGAGTGAGTGAGTGAGTTTGGTTTAACGCCACTTTTAGCAATATTCCAGCAATATCACGGCGGGGGACATCAGAAATGAGCTTCACACAATGTACCCATGTGGGGATTTGAACCCGGGTCTTCGGCGTGACGAGTGAACGCTTTAACCACTTGGCTACCCCACTGCCCCTGATGTGATGTGAAATAGGGTATAAGAGAACTCACATTAAAAATTATTGCCCTTTTTAGGCGATGGGTATGTGCATTTGTGCAAGTGTGTGTGCGTGTGCTGTGTGCGTGTGCGTGCGTGCGTGTGGCTGCTTGTACCACAATCTTCACTAATGCTGAGCATGGATATTATGTTGACAAACTTGGTAACACTGAATAACATTACCAGGGTTTGTTTGTTTTCTCATCACACAGGCATCAATATTCCAGTCGTATCCCGGCCGACAGTAAAGAATCAAGTTTAGACCAGATACCAGTGATTGATAGAATGAGCATATGGTCACATACATACAACCAGCAAGACACTGAGTGTACTACCATACAGACTCCTTTTAAGATGTTGAGAACCACCAGATTCTTCTTTCATATTACAGTAGTTAGTTGGTCATGCCAAGAAATGCAGTGATGATTTAGTCCTCTTCTAATTAGGTGAGGTGAGTTGAAATGGGGTTTAACGTCGTACTTAAGAATATTTCGCTCATATGATGACGTGCATGCGTGTGTATGTGTATGTGTGGCTGAATGTACTAGCCCAGACTTAAGCTGGTTTTATAGTGCCAGCCCACTGAGATACCATGCCAGAAATACCCCACTCAGACATATTACACTCAGACTCCGAGCCGACCAGTCCTTGTACCCATTATGCCAAGTGCCAGGCAGAAACCAACAAGTACCATACTTTAACATCTTTTGGTATGACGCAGCCGGAGATCAAACCCGCGACCCGTCCATTCTTCAGTTTTACTTCAACAAAGCCAAAAATTTTTTTACACACCGAAGTTTGAAAGAATGTGTTTGACTGAAGTATAAACACTGTCATAAACTGAGTAAGATACAGTGACCCACAGAGAAAACAGTGTTATAAAAACATTTACACAAGGTAATACCCAACTATGTATATTGTAACACATGGTAACACTATATAAACACTCAGAGACATGGTAACACAGCTATAAACATATTAAGCACATGGTAACACTGTTATAAGCACACTACATGTGGTAACACTGTTATAAGCACACTAGCATGTGGTAACAATCTTATAAACACTTTAAGACATGATAATACCACTATGGACATTATAACACATGGTAACACTGTTATAAGGACATTAACATGTGGTAACTCTGTTACAAACACTCTAACACATTATAACCATGTGTTATAAACACAGTGACACTGCTTTGCACATAGTAACTCTCAGTGTCAGAGATATAAGCATAATCATAGACAGTACAAACTTTAATTCTAAAATGACTGCAATCAGAATCACTGTATGAGCTGATGATCAGAGCATTGCCTCGTCCTCATTGAGCTATTTATGAACAAATTTTGTGATAACCTAATCACTTGACAGCTGAACACCAGCTGACTGTCAAGTGTTGGGACATAGTTTACCCTGCTTGTTCAGTCCGGCATAGCAAATTATCTACGACACAAAATCAATGAAATAAACAATGACAAGGTGTGGATAGAGGACACTGTCAATAGGGTTGACAAACACAGGAATCCCCTTGAGAAATTGGGAGGAACGAGGCTGGGCTCCAGTGTTCGTGGACATTCCTGGAACTACCATTACCTGTGTCCATGGCCACCGACGAGAAGTCCTTAAATGTTCGTTTACAGAAGGTTTGGTGTGGTGGGTTGAGAAGAAGTGAACTAAGGTGAGGAGTATTTGTAGACAGGAGCAGCTATAAATTTATTAAGGCTAAAATTGTTTCATAAAAATAAGTTCTTCAGCAGAAGTTATATTTTGTGGTTTGAGCAAATATGCTTCTGAATAGGGGTGGGGCCATCCAGATTGGGCAGTTTTCAAAGATAGATTTTTGTTTAAGCTGACAGAAAGTGACAAGAATTCCTACCCCTCCAAGAATCCATACCCACACTGTCCCCATTACCCCTCCACCTGAACTTTACACCATCCTCCCCACCCTGTAGACTAATGGTTAAAAGCGTTGGCCCATGGAAGACCCGGGTTGAATCCCCACATGGGCACAATGTGTGAAGCCCATTTCTGGTGTCCCCCGCCGTGATGTTGCTGGAATATTGCTAAAAGCGGCGTAAAACCAAACTCAGTCAGTCAGTCCAACCACCTAGCTTCTTCATGTTCCTGTCCCTGCAGCCACCTTGAGAAGGTGGTTCTAGTTCCTATTCCTTCCCCTAACATTAACTTTCAAGCCCTACCTGAACCCTTATTATCTCCATTTAGTTCAAAAGCTTTTCATTTCTCTCTCACCCTATCCACACACCCTTTCTTGTCCAACTTAGTTGCCATCAATGAGTGAGTGAGTGAGTTTAGTTTTTGCAGCAATAGTTATCTGTACACCAGATATGGGCTTCACACATTATACCTATGTTGGGAATCCAACTCAGGTCATCGATGAGACAAGTGAACACTTTACCCACTAGGCTACTCCACCACCCCTGAGACAACTGATGTAGGATCATATCGGGACTATTAGACCCCATGGCGGCTACTCTCAGCTACATAGTGTCCTTCCAGAATGTGGGGGTGTGGGGTAGCCTAATGGTATTAAAGCGCTAGCCTCGCCATGCGAAGACCGTACGGTTGAATCCCCACATGGGTACAATGTGTGAAGCCCATTTCTGGTCCACCTCCCCTGCCTTTATGATGTTGCTGGAATATTGCTAAAATGTAGGCGTAAAACCAAACTCAGTCAGTCAGTCATTCCAGAAGAACCCTCCTCCTCCATTGACGCAAGTAGTACCTTGTTGTGACCACTACCTTCAAACACCACCACCACACCACCCACCACACACACACACACCACATGGCCCAACACCAGATGAATTAAGGAAGAATTTCATTATCACCTGCTCTACACACTCCAACCTGCATACCTTACCCCACTGAACCCACCAGGTTTTCATTAGAACAACTGTTAACATTCTAGCATCCAAATGAGGAAATGGAGTCTTCAGATTTCCGGCAATAAAGCAGCATATTTGCTGTTAACCTCTTCATTTGCTCAGCCAGCTTGGTGTAATGGGTTTAACCCCATGTAGACTTCAGATCTCCACAACAAGGAACAAGTGTAATGGCAGCCATTGAGGTCTGGGCTAATTCACACAAACAGCTTATTGAAAATTCACCAGCAAGCTCTGACTTCAAATACAGAGCTTTGAGGGTCTCAACATCCAGATTTCGCTTGTGTCTGCCATGCTGAGGAAGTGACCTGTGTTCAAGCATTGGCAACCTTGGAGATTTGGGGTAGACTTTGACAAAGGTTTTAAGAATGACTCTCAGTTCCTAGGTCCACATCCAGAAAGTTCTTAGGGCTTTAACTGTTTTAATTCCATACCATCACAAAAATTTATGTAAGTTGCAGTGTTAAGATTACTCTGTGAAAAGGGCCAAAGAGCGTGTGTGTTCTTGTACCCCAAGGAAAGAGACATGGCTCAGATTACTAAGACACTGCATTTTCCTAAAACTAACCCTTAGTCTCTGAATACATATAATTCTGATAGAAACAAACAATTCCTTTTAAAATTGAAAAGGAGTCCCAGTGAGAAGGGAGATTCAGAACTTATAATCGTGCTTCATTTAGGGCTTTAGCATTGCAGAAAAGGTTAGGCAGAAGGGAAAATAATGGTAGACAGACTCAATTAAATAAAATATTGGTAGACAGGCTACAATAAAAAAAGTAATGGTAGACAGATTACAATCTAAAAAAGTAATGGTAGACAGACGACAATTAAAAAAAACTAATGGTAGACAGACAATTTAAAAAATATTGGTAGACAGGCAACAATTACAAAAATAATGCTAGACAGACGACAATTAAAAAAACTAATGGTAGACAGACGACAACTAAAAAAACTAATGGTAGACAGATGACAATTAACAAAAACTAATGGTAGACAGATGACAATTAAAAGAAATAATGGTAGACAGACAATTTAAAAAATAATGGTAGACAGGCAACAATTACAAAAATAATGGTAGACAGACGACAATTTAAAAAACTAATGGTAGACAGACGACAATTAAAAAAACTAATGGTAGACAGACAATTTAACAAAATAATGGTAGACAGACAACAATTACAAAATTAATGGTAGACAGATGACAATTAAACAAAACTAATGGTAGACAGATGACAATTAAACAAAACTAATGGTAGACAGACGACAATTAAACAAAACTAATGGTAGACAGACAACAATTAACAAAAACTAATGGTAGACAGACGACAATTAAATACAACTAATGGTAGACAGACGACAGTTCCCTGTGTAGAGTCCTCAGTTAGAGTAAGTAGTCTCGGAACATATATTATTTTGACAGAAACAAGTAATTCCTTTTAAAACTGAACAGGAGACCCAGAGAAAAGGGACATTGAGAATGTGAGTAACTCTAGCAATGCTCATTTAGGGCTTCGCATTGCAGAAAGTAAACTAATCATGTGGTTGAGGGACTGTAAGGTGGACAACAGTCTGAAGCCAGATCAACACACTGGCTGATGTTCCTGACTTAAGCTACAAATATTTGTGTGTTTGTACCCACATGACAACATATGCTGAAACTAACGTAATACTATGAAGCAGTGTATGAAATAAGCCAAAAACCCATTCAGACATCTGGGCTGGTAACTTCAAAAACTTACCAGCCCAGAAGAAAATTAACCAGTCCTTCTTAAACATTAAATAGACCGTGCCAATGGACATGTTCTCTGAATTTTATTTTCACACGTCCATCGGGCTGGCTAGCTGTAAAATTAGACCGTCCGGCAGAAATGTAGCCCATCTCGGGCGGTCGGAGGGGCCTTATTTCATACACTGCTATGAAGACCCAACACTCTTAACATGTCCTACACAGGGGACTAATTAATGTTCAGGCAAGTGGCAGTCCCATAAACTTTGATTAAGTCTAATTTTAACACATGGGATTAATAACTTTGTCTAGAAATGATAGAATTGGTATCAGACTGTAGAACATTGTAACCTTGAAACCTTGTTTGTACTTCATTCATTATGACTGTTTCAAAGTTGTTAGTAAAAAGTTAAAAACTGCATCATCACTATTCATCAGAAATCTTTGCTTAAGCTGAGTTGGGTGTATAATTCAAGCTACATCGTGAGCATGAATTTTAATTTACTATTAATGAGTAATTGAGTTTAGTTTTACGCCGCTTTTAGAAATATTCCAGTAATATCACGGCAGGGGGGGGGACACCAGAAATGGGTTTCACACATTGTACCCATGTGACTAGACTAATGCTTAGTCTCTGAATATATATAATTTTGATAGTAACAAACAAGCCCATTTAAACTGACAAGGAGCCCCAGGGAGACCAGAGATTCAGAACCTGAGGAAATCTAGACTTGCTTTATTTAGGGCTTTAGCACTGCAGAGAGGGCTTGGCAGTAGGGAAAATAATGTGGTTCAGGGACTGTGAGACAGACTACCATGTGACGAGCAAACGCTTTAACCACTAGGCTTCCCCACCGCCCCTTATTAATGAGTGATATCATCAGTTCTTCATATAAATGTAAATATCCTGCCCTATCACTTACATCCATCACAATCACATCCAAAGCCAATTTAATTATTTACACTACACAAAATTGAAACGTGTGATATAATAAGTAATTGCAGCCAGATAAAACCAAAAGGCTAAAATATATTACAAGGATTGATACAGGGCTGTTTGTACACAGCCAGGCAACTACACTGCAGCACTGAGGAATGATACGAATACTTTTCTTCAAAGGGTTATGACTTACTCTTTCCTTAACAGAGGAGATATGAATGTTTAGAGGTCCTTTTAAACATCTGAAAATCTATTTTTAGTTAACACATTTATCTAATTGCAAACACAAGCAAAATACATTATCAAAATGTAACATAACAGTTACAATACTTGTAACTTGGCTTCTACTCACAAATCAGAATAACTTCTTTAATTTGGACACTATTCATATGTTCAGGCAAGAATCGTAAAGGTTAAGAAATTCCAGTTCTCCTATAATGAGGAAAGCAAACACAATCCCCCGGACTTCTGAGGTGTGGATTCAAAGACAATAAAACAACTTGCAAGTCAAAGCTATTCCACAACTGATAAAATCCCCCATAAAACCCGATTTCAAAAGACCACAACCATGACCCAGAGTCCATCCTTGACCAATTTGTTCACAGATCAACAAAGCCTGAGCACATAGCTGGGCCAGGTAACATCAAACATGGCCATAAAGCCACAGGTGGACACTGGTCACTGCCAGAGGTTACGTCACGTTGGCTAACTAAACTGTCCGAGCACCAGATGGACACACACACACACACCTACTTAGAAACAATGTTCCGTGGAGATGTAAATATGGTGCAGCAATGTTAGGGTGTAATCCCAGTTTGCGGAGTGTCAGGAGGGCGTGATGGGGGATTGTTTAAGAGCAGGACGACCCGTGGCGATGATGTAGTGCTCCAGGAGCCTGCTGGATGTCAGTATAGGGAGATGCATTGTGGTTTAGTTGGTGATGAAGATCATGATAAGTATTTTATGGCTGGAGGGAGGAGAAAGTGTTGAGCTGGTTGATATACTGATGTTGTGATGTATGGATGCTTTGATATATATGGTGAACATGTACATGTATGGATGTATTGATATATAGGTGAACCTGTACATGTATGGATGTATTGATATACCCATAGGTGATGCCTGACATACATGTATGGAGGTATATGAATATATAAATGAATGTATGGATACACCCACATGTATGGATGCATTGACATAAGGGTATACCTTACATATATGAATGTATGCATGAATGAATGTATGGATGAACCTGTACATGTATGGATGACATGAGATATATTCACATAATGGTATATGAATGTATGTACATGAATGTATGGATACACCCATGCATATATAGGTGAACCTGTACATGTATGGAGGGCATATATGAATATATGAATGTATGGATACACCCATGCATGGATGCATTGATATATAGGTGAATCATGTAAACATGTATGGATATATATGCATGGATGAATCTGTACATGTATGGATGCTTTGATATATAGGTATATGAACATGTACCCATATGGATGCATTGACATAAGGGTATATTTACATATGGGCATATATTGTAATGAATGCATAAATGAATGTATGGATACCTGTCCATGCATGGATGCATTGACATATAGGTATATTTACATAAGGGTATATGAATGTATGCATAAATGAATGTATGGATACTGTACATGTATGGATGCATTGATATATAGGGTATATTTACATATGGGTATATGAATGTATGCATAAATGAATGTATGGATACACCCATGCATGGATGAACATGTGACATAAGGGTATATTTACATAAGGGTATATGAATGTATGTATAAATGAATGTATGGATACACCCATGTATGGATGCATTGACATAAGGTGCATATTTACATAATGGGTATATGAATGTATGCATAATTGATATGTATGGACCTGTACATGTATGGATGCATTGATATAAAGGGTGTATATTTACATGTATGGATATATGAATATAGGTGTATAAATGAATGTATGGATACACCCATGCATGGATGGTGACACCTGGGCATATTTACATAAGGGTATATGAATGTATGCATAAATGAATGTATGGATACACCCATGCATGGATGCATTGACATAAGGGTATATTTACATAAGGGTATATGTATGTATGTATAAATGAATGTATGGATACACCTGTACATTGACATGGAGGCATATTTACATAAGGGTATATGAATGTATGGATAAATGAATGTATGGATATACATGCATGGATGCATTGACATATAGAGGTATATTTACATGTATGGGGTATTGATATATAAATGAATCTGATACACCCATGTATGGATGCATTGACATAAGGTATATTCTGTATGTATATATGAATGTATATATAGGTGAATGTATGGTACACCATGCCGGATGCATGCATGGATGCATTGATATAATAGGTGATCTGTACATGTATGGGTATATGATATATATGTATAAATGAATGTATGGATACATGTATGGATGCATTGACATAAGGTATATGAATTACATGTATATGCATTGATATATAAGGTATGAAATACATGCATGTATGGATTGTATATACATTGACCCTGTATAAATGAATGGATGCATCTGTACATGGATGCACTGACATAAGGTGAATCTGTACATGTATGGATGCATTGATATAAAGGTATATGAATGCATGTATATGTGACATGTGGATATACACCCATGTATGGATACATGTATTGATGCATTGATATATAGGGAATATATTTACATGTAGGATGCATTGATATATATGAATGTGTACATGTATAAATGCATGTATGGATACACCCATGCATGGATGCATTGACATAAGGTGCATATTTACATGAATTTATGGGGGTGTATGAATGTATATATAAATGAATGTATGGATACACCCATGCATGGATGCATTGACATAAGAGTATATTTACATAAGGGTATGCATGAATGTATCTGTATAAATGAATGTATGGATACACCCATGCATGGATGCATTGACATAAGGGTATATTTACATAAGGGTATATGAATGTATGTATAAATGAATGTATGGATACACCCATGCATGGATGCATTGACATAAGGGTATATTTACACATAGGGTATATGAATGTATGTATAAATGAATGTATGGATACACCCATGCATGGATGCATTGACATAAGGGTATATTTACATAAGGGTATATGAATGTATGTATAAATGAATGTATGGATACACCCATGCATGGATGCATTGACATAAGGGTATATTTACATAAGGGTATATGAATGTATGTATAAATGAATGTATGGATACACCCATGCATGGATGCATTGACATAAGGGTATATTTACATAAGGGTATATGAATGTATGCATAAATGAATGTATGGATACACCCATGCATGGATGCATTGACATAAGGGTATATTTACATAAGGGTATATGAATGTATGTATAAATGAATGTATGGATACACCCATGTATGGATGCATTGACATAAGGGTATATTTACATAAGGGTATATGAATGTATGCATAAATGAATGTATGGATACACCCATGCATGGATGCATTGACATAAGGGTATATTTACATAAGGGTATATGAATGTATGTATAAATGAATGTATGGATACACCCATGTATGGATGCATTGACATAAGGTATATTTACATAAAGGTATATGAATGCATGTATATGTGAATGTGTGGATACACCCATGTATGGATGCATTAACATAAGGCATATGAATGTGTATTCATGTAAAGGTATATGAATGCATGCATATGTGAATATGTATGAAGATAATGATATGTCCCTGCACAGACATTAGTGTATATGCATCTGTAGTCTGTCTGACAGTCCCAAAACACGTTATTTTCCCATCTGACTGGAGCTCCTTTTCAGTTTAACTGGGTTTATTTGTTACTATCAAATTATATATATTCAGAGACTAAGCATTAGTCTAATGTATCTATGGACAAAAGAGTATATGCATGTTTGGATGTATGCCATAAAGGTGTGTACATTTCAGAGACTAAGCATTAGTCTAATGTATCTATGGACAAAAGAGTATACGCATGTTTGGATGTATGCCATAAAGGGTGTGTACATAAGAGAATGTAGATACACGAAGCCTACAAATAAATCCAAGCATAATCTGTGCTGTATCGTTGTTAGAAAATCTACTACAGCCACCTTGCCACCCACAGTCCTAAGCATATTCACCAGCCACGTACATATCGCTGGTGATCCGTCAATCACTTGTCAAACATAGGCTGCCATGAACAATAGACTTAATCTCTCATTATTCATAACAGAAGCTAATAACACTTTCACAATGGAAGTGTACTAGGAAATGATCTGACATGGATTACCACACATTCCCTTCATGTGACGTCCACACAATGGCAATACATCAAAGCGAATTTGATATGGACGAGTGTACATTTCCACGGAAGTGAAATTGACATTGTATACTTAGGATTAACAAAATAGGTGCTATGTTCAAGGCATATCCATAGGAGGTGGTATTCATATGCATTTTTTTGAATCAGCATTCAATAGCATTTAAAAATTACAAGGGGGCTCTGAAAAGTTTTGAGATTCATTTCAAGACAGCTCTCCTCACTGAGATGACAATAGCTTTCAAGCAATAAATATGACTGCTGTCAGTAAATAATCAAATTTGGTCAAGATGATTCAGTGATCAACATTGTCAGATATGATGATGTGCATCAACAAAGTCAGCAAGTACCACAACTGGTTGTCGTCTCTTACAACAATTATGGTTTGTTGAAGACAATGAATAGTTTTATTTAGTCATGGAGAGAATTCAAATCAAGTTTATTTTTTGCTTTCTCTTATCTGTCCCAATATTGCACCATTCTTGGAAAAAAAAAGATTAATCTCCAAAAATAAGCACAAACTTGAATCTATTCTTCCACAAGGATGATCATTGAGGAAAATTGATCAGTCTGTATGGCATAGAACCAGATAATTGTGTTCTCTCAGCTCCAAGGAACAATAGCTCACTGTGACTTGTCAATTACCAACACAGTCGGGAGCAATATTCAGTCATCTGGGATGAATGAATTTCATGACAAATGCACATTTGAACTTTGGATTATGTAATTTTTGAGTAAAATTGATATTTTATACTTATCCTGACTCATGCTCTTTTGCTTGTCTCCTTCCTCTTGCTTAACATAGTGGAACACTTGTATCTCTCCCTAATTGAAGTTCCCTTCAATGTAAAATCACTAATTAGTACACCACGAGTTACCTCCCTTCCACAAGCTGGGAAGCCAGGCCACCCTCTACCCATGTGCCTCACTCTCTCCTCATATACTGAGCCCAACATTTGAATTTACAGGGAAATCCAAAGTGTTATTTGGGGAGGATGGGAGGGCTGACCTCATGAGTCAGGATAAGTATAAAATATCAATTTTACTCAAAAAATTACATATTTTTTCCTTATCCCTGACTCATGCTTTTCTTGCTTGTAGAATCCAACAGATGATGGAGGTGGGAATATATAATACTTTGGATTTTAATAATTAGTGATTTGAACTGTGATGATTGTAATAACCCTATGGGAACTTCATAAAGGCATTGAACTGATGAATTCCTGCTGCCAGCTTATCAGCTGCCATAGAGAGTTATTACAATGTACTTATTATGATAAGTATATATAATATTAATACAATGCTTAAGACTAATAGACTTAAGCTTGTTAATATGCTAGTATAAACTCCTTAGAGTTTGTTAGCTAAAATACTTTAAGATATAAACATAGCACTAAGCTTAAAATATGATTAATTTTAAGCTAATTATATAATAACAAACCTCTTTAGGGTTTGTTAGTTAAAATATTTATATGATATAGACAGTGCTGAGCTTAAGATATGAATAAGCTTAGCTATATATATAACAACAAACTTTGTAGAGTTTGTTAGCTAATACATTTTACAATATGAGTGTATAGTATTGTGCTTAAGATATAATTATCTTAAGCTACATATATAATAGCCAAACTTAGTAGAGTTTGTTAGCTAATATATTTTTACAATATGAGTATAATACTGTGCTTAAGATATAATTAACTTAAGCTACATATATAATAAGCAAACTTAGTATAGTTTGTTAGCTAATATATTTTTACAATATGAGTATAGTACTGTGCTTAAGATATAATTAACTTAAGCTACATATATAATAGCCAAACTTAGTAAAGTTTGTTAGCTAATATATTTTTACAATATGAGTATAGTACTGTGCTTAAGATATAATTAACTTAAGTTACATATACAATAGCCAAAAAACTCTGTAGAGCTTATTGGCTAATAGATTTATAAATGTAACCATAGTACTAGCTTAAGATATGATTAGACTTAAGCTAAATGTATATAGCAAAAACTCCTTAGAGTTTATTAACTAATATACTTTTATGTTATAAACATAGTACTGAGCTTAAGATATGATTAAACTTAAAGCTATATATATATAATAGTAAAACTCCGTAGAGTTTGGATAGCTAATACATTTTATTATGTTGATTTAGACCTAGTATTGAGCTTTAAGATATGAAGTAAACCTTAAGCTAAATATATAACAACAAAAACCTTTTAGAGTTTTAATAGCTAATATACTTATATGGTAGGTCAACATAGTATTGAGCTTAAGATATGAAGAAACCTTAAGCTACATATGTATATACAAAGAGCTTCCCATTAGAGTTTGTTAGGCTAATACATGATATAATGTAACCATAAAGCTTAAAATATGATGAGAAAACTTAAGCCCAATATATAATAGCAAAAACTCTTTTTTAGGTTTTGATGGCTAATATATACCTATATGCTATAAACATGGTACTGCTTTGGCTTAAGATATGAATAAGCTTAAGTTACATATATAATAACAAAAAAACTCCATAGAGTTTGTTAAGCTAATACATGTTATAATGTAACCATATTGCTTAAGATCTTTGATGAAACTTAAGCCAAATAGCAAAAGCTCTTTAGAATTTGTTAGCTAATATAGTTATATGATATAAACATGAGTACTGAGCTTAAGATATGAATGAGCTTAAGCTACCCTATATAATAGCAAAACTCCATTAGAGTTTGTTAGCTAATGTATTTTACAATATGAGTATAGTACTATGCTTAAAATATACTTGACTTAAACTCATTATATAATAGCCAAAAAACTCTGTAGAGTTTGTTAGCTAATGCAAATTTATTAATGTAACCACTGTGATGATAAAAACGAGCTTAAGCAAATTATATATAGCATGAAGCTATTTAGTACTGTTATAAGATAAGTAAAATCTGTAAGATTGACTTTATCTTCTCCGAGGAACTGTCAACTGTTGTGCAAGGACCATGGGATCAAATTGGTGGATACCTGAGGATGTCCTCGGTGGTGATATCTCTCAGTGATAATGGTTGGCAACCACCATATCGGATCTACAGTAATAAACCCTCCATTATTTCAAAATAACATTTGTGTAGATGAAATTGCCAAGAAGTTAAGCGGCTCTAATATCAAAGAGTATTAAAGCCTCATGGAGGGGTCGGATTAGGTCCATCTGTCTTGTATGCGTGGTATGACAGTTCTGATCCATGAGGAGATATAGTACATTGAGACTACACTCTGCGTAGAGAGTTGATGATAGAGGAAAAAATCTGTTGTATTTTTCTTCCTGTTTGGTTTAGTGGAGATAAATTTACAGTGCTCTTGCTGGCCCGTGGATACGATAGCATCATCGTATCATGGAGTCCAAGTATGTCATCCAGGCATGTTCATAAACCTCACTTGTGAGGTGTTGTAGCACTATATTCATATCCCCAAGTTGAGTGCATTGAAACTTCCGTTTCTCCAAACAGAAACTTAGTAGGTTTACTAACCATCTAGTTGTGTTAGTAGCTTGATGATGAAATTCAGGTGTAGTCACAAGCGGCTGTGGATTTGATCCACTTGTATCCGCGTCGTCTAGGTAAATGTTTCTGCGTGTCCTTGGCGATGTATGTGCACAACCGGAGTTTGTGTCCTCGATGAACTTTATGTAAAATCGCCTGACTGCTGTGCCCTTGTCTAAACTTGACAGGGAGGTCTCTAACCTGAAGAAAGCAGCCTAATCCTGAAGGTTCAGGTTAACTGGGCTGTAAGGAGGCTTGCTCGTTCATTGATATAAAGTTGTCACTTGCAACCTATGTCTTGAACTGTGAACTATGCTCGACCTCTGTGTAGAAGCGCTGTTCATCGAGGTCCAATCAGAATAAGGCATTTTGATTCTGTAAGAGTACCCAGCTGTGATGTCACCGTGTAGCAGGAAAAGGAACCTTGTATAATATAGTGCCGTCGTTGATATTAGAACAATCGTCGGTCTTCATCGTAACTTCGAAGTTACCCGAGTGACCGCGTGTTTAGAGGATTAATGGTAAGCAGCAACCGGTAAAATACCTCGCTCTGTAATAATTAATGCTGGGTAGGTTATTTTTCCTGGCTGTCGTGAAAGTGCTTCAGTTTTGAATATAATACCGACTTCTTTATATATAAAGGTACAATAACTTGTAAGTTGTCAGCTTGTAGACTGTATACATGAATGTATCGTCATAATTGTAGAATTAAAGCTGAATTTGTTGTACATATTCTCTTCTCAGAAATGTTAGCGGATTATGAGTTATACCGCAGCTGTAACAAGGCTGCTGTTCAATTTTCGATATTGAATTGTCTGCAGATATCGCGTAATAGTCCAGCATGTAGATAATCGTATCGTCGTCGGGATTGCATATACTAGCAATTTATCACGAGGAATAGTTGATTTCTGTGAAGATCTATGAAGCGTCGTTGACAAATTCAATACAGCGCGTTCTGTGTTGTAAATAGCCTGTGCAATTGTCTTGGCGTAGGCTTATAAGGCGGCATCTGGCATACAGTTGATAGACAACTTATGCGATGTCTTGAAACGGACTGAGGAGTAGCTATATATGGACGAGTGGCTAGTATATGGAGACCTTGGAGGAGACTTCACTCGGGTGAGCGCCGAGGAGACTTCACGAGCTCTCGGAAGTATCCCTTCTAGATCTACTGTGGTGAAGTAGACTTGGAACCCACTTAGCCACCTGAGCACCCCGAGTATCGAAATCAAAGTCCGATTAGAATATATATATATATATATAAGAGCTTGCTTATTGAATGGCCTCTGTGTTTAACAGGATGTGGTCGAATTGGCTGTGGCTTACTCCTCGCGACGTCCCTTGTAGCTGGTGAGGCTCTAAGCTCCTTAGCCCGGGCTGACCTGGGACTTGCTGGTTCTGCATAAAGTAGGGCGAGTGGATCATCTTATCATTTTCAGAAGTGCGTGTTGAAATCTGGCGATAAGTGTCTCAATGATCGTCTAGATCTATTTAGGCCCACTTGAACATACGTCTGCGTCATGGATTTCAACTGAACCAATTTACGATTGTAGTTCTTATTGTTGATATCGATGATCAACTTGTAGTTTCTCATCGATGTCTTAAGCATTGAAGAAGGGGTCCATGTTGTGCGTGGAAAACTTCTAGGCGTGAAAGTTCGGCAATTATGGTGTCTACGAACTTTTGTGGCTTTATGGGATGCTATGTCTAGATTCTGTGCTACCGCGGCAATCGAGATCGATCGGAGGTAGGGTGATAGCATCTGGCGTCGTCTTCCTTCATCAGGTATGTCTGCGTCGTACTGCCACTCTAGGAAGGTGATGTAGACTTGTGTGCAGAACTTGTGTGGTAACCTGTGAGGCGACCGATGTGGTGATATGCGAGGAGATCGGAGACTATTGACAGCTTCGCGAAGCTCTTGAGTAGTCCCTTGACTCTGTTAAATGAGCCGATCTATATTCGGTGGTGTCCTTCGAGGTGCAGCTTATGAATGTCACGCTTAGCGAGAGCATGTATGAAGCATAGTCAGCGAAGCTTCCTCTGGCGTTCGGTGCTGGGGGCGGCGATTTGAGCTTAGCAAGGCTTCCGTGAGTCTGGTGGCTGAGTCTGCATCTAAGGATGTCCAGCGAGGAATGTGATGATCTATCCCGCCTTAGCGAAGGCCTTAGCGAAAGAGCTGTACATCTAGGTCCTTCGTCAAGGTGGTCTGCGACTTCCTTAGCGAAGGCTGCATCGTCTTGGCTGCTCACGTTGACTGGAGGTGCCTCTAGAGTGTTGTTCTAAGTTGGAGCCTTAGCGAAGGCTTCGCATCTGGGCTGGCTGCTTCTCCAGTTTGTAGTGACCTCCATCACGACCATGATTTGCCGTAGTAGCTTTCGTCTGGGATGGTCTGCGACGAAGTAGTCGGGTGCCATCTCTGGCGCTGTTAGTGGTGGGGCCCTCAGGTAAGTCGTCTGACATCAGTGTAGAGACATCAGGCTGCATGGCGATCTCTGCTCGATGTCATTGTAGCTATCACCCGATCGCTACCACTTGTCTCATACGCCGAGGGGATGATGATCGGCTGATCATCGTAGAGGCCAAGTTCAGCGGCTGGAACAATCTCGCCGTTGAGAAAGTCCTGGTAGACTTCGCTTGAATTCCCCTCAGAGGTCGACGCTGCCCTGGGCGTGCAGTCTCGCGTTGAGTGTTGGTATGACCAGGGACCCTCAGGAAGATCATCGAATGTTGATCCTGCGCTGACATCACTGTTGCCGACATCAGTCATTCTTTGATGTACATCAGGAAATGATGATGGCTGATCATCATACAGGCCCAAATCTGCGATGAGAACAATCTCGGCGAGAAAGTTCTAGTAGACTTCGTTGAATACCCCTCAGTGCAGCGACGAAGGGATGTCTGGGGAAGCAGGGCGCTTCTTGAGGCGGCGGACTACGATCCCCACGCCCACACCATTCGATAGCGGAAATGTACCAGGCGGAGGGGGTCGACCAACAGCAGTAGACTGGCTTAGGGTTCAGGTGTATCAGTCATGCTAGACTCTGCATAACGCGATTCCATCTGCGCATGGATGCATTGACATAAGGGTATATTTACATATGGGTATATGAATGTATGTATAAATGAATGTATGGATACACCCATGCATGGATGCATTTGACATAAGGGTATATTTATAAGGGTATATGAATGTATGCGCATAAATGAATGTATGGATACTTTATAAATGGAGAAGTAATACCCATGCATGGATACATTGACATAAGAATTATGACCACATAAGGGTATGTGAATGCATGCACATGAATGATGGATACACCATGTATGGATGCATCGACAAGGGTATATGAATGCATGCATATAGTCATGGATACATATGAATGCATTGACAGGGTATATTTACATAAGGGTATATGAATGCATACATAAATGAATGTATGGATTTACCAACACTATGTTACATAAGATTATATAGGCATAAATGAATGTAATGAATGGATTAAAATTGACACAGGGGCATATTACATAAGGGTATATGAATGCATGCATAAATGGAATGGATACACTATGCATGGATCTGCATTGACATAGGGATAGGGGCATGAATCGACACAATGAATGTATGGATACACTCATGCATGGATGCAGTGACATGAGATATATTCCATACATATGAATGTATGCATAAATGAATGTATGGATACACCAATGCATGGATACATTATAGAGGGTATATTCTACATAGGGGTATATGAATGCTTATAGTATTCTGGACATGTATGGATGAATGGGCATATTACATAGGGGTTTACATAATGGGATACACCTGGTATGGAGGCACTTGGCTATAAGATTGTGTCTATAAGGACCATAAATGAATGTATGGATACACCATGCATGGATACATTGACACACTTAAAGGGTATGAATGTATGTATAAATGAATGTATGGGATACATATGCATGGATGCAGTGACATAAGGGTGTATTTTATAAGGCACGTATATAAAAGAATGTACATAACTGTGCATGGATGCATTGAATGTATGTATATAAATGAATGTATGGATACACCATTCATGGATACATTGTCTGTATATTTACATAGGGGTATATAAGATATGCATAAAATGAATGTATGGATACACCCCATGCATGGATGCATTGACATAAGGGTATATATTTTGGGGAATTATATGAATGTATGTATAAATGAATGTGGATTTTATGCATTGAGCATAAGGAATATATTTTATAAGGGTATATATGGTGTATGTATAAATGTAATGTATGGATGATACACCCAATGGAGCATTGACTATTAAGAGTGTGTTAAGCATAAAGGAATTATATGAATACATGGATATATGTGAAAATATATATATTCAGAGACTAAGCATTAGTCTAATGTATCTATGGACAAAAGAGTATATGCATGTTTGGATGTATGCCATAAAGGGTGTGTACATAAGAGAATGTAGATACACGAAGCCTACAAATAAATCCAAGCATAATCTGTGCTGTATCGTTGTTAGAAAATCTACTACAGCCACCTTGCCACCCACAGTCCTAAGCATATTCACCAGCCTCGTACATATCACTGGTGATCCGTCAATCACTTGTCAAACATAGGTTGCCATGAACAATAGACTTAATCTCACATTATTCATAACAGAAGCTAATAACACTTTCACAATGAAAGTGTACTAGGAAATGATCTGACATGGATTACCACACATTTCCTTCATGTGACGTCCACACAATGGCAATACATCAAACGGATTGGATATGGACGAGTGTACATTTCACGGAAGTGAAAATGACATTGTATACTTAGGATTAACAAAATAGGTGCTATGTTCAAGGCATATCCATAGGAGGTGGTGTTCATATGCTTTTTGAATCACATTTAATAGCATTTAAAAGTACAGGGGGCTCTGAAAAGTTTTGAGATTCATTTCAAGACAGCTCTCCTCACTGAGATGACAATAGCTTTCAAGCAATATATATGACTGCTGTCAGTAAATAATCAAATTTGGTCAAGTCGATTCAGTGATCAACATTGTCAGATATGATGATGTGCATCAACAAAGTCAACAAGTACCACCACTGGTTGTCGTCTCTTACAACAATCATTGTTTGTTGAAGACAATGAATAGTTTTATTTAGTCATGGAGAGAATTCAAATCAAGTTTATTTTTTGCTTTCTCTTATCTGTCCCAATATTGCACCATTCTTGGAAAAAAAAAGATTAATCTCCAAAAATAAGCACAAACTTGAATCTATTCTTCCACAAGGATGATCATTGAGGAAAATTGATCAGTCTGTATGGCATAGAACCAGATAATTGTGCTCTCTCAGCTCCAAGGAACAATAGCTCACTGTGACTTGTCAATTACCAACACAGTCGGGAGCAATATTCAGTCATCTGGGATGAATGAATTTCATGACAAATGCACATTTGAACTTTGGATTAAAAATTATCCAATTTCTTCAATATTAAGCCTCACCAAAATAGATATCAGCTTCTGAATATTAAAAATATGAATGATCACATGGTATTCTTTTGACTTGTGATGGAGTGAGTGAGGACATAGTTTTATGCCATTTTTAGCAAAGTTCCAGCAATATCACACTGGGAGGACTAAGGCTTAGTCTCTGAATATATATAATTTTGATAGTAACAAACAAGCCCATTTATGTTGAAAAGGAGCCCTAGGGAGACCAGAGATTCAGAACCTAAGGAAATCTAGACTTGCTTTATTTAGGGCTTTAGCACTGCAGAGAAGGCTTTGGCAGTAGGGAAATTAATGTGGTTCAGGGACTGTGAGACAGACTAGGAGGACCCTAGAAATTGGCTTTACACACTGTACCCTAGTCTGTCTCACAGTCCCTGAACCGCATTATTTTCCCGTCTGCCCAGCCTCTTCTGAAATAAATGAAGTAATAAATGAAGCAAGATTTCACCAGGTTCTGAATCTCCCATCTCACCGGGGCTTCTTTTCATCACCCGATCCCATCTACAAGCATGGGTTGCTGAAGACCATCTGTAAAAGCCGTATCTTCAAGGGAGACAGCTTTTTAGACAATCATGCACTGGGTAATAAACGAAAACAAAACAACATCAAAATACTAGATATGTTGACATCAAATCATAGTGTTTAATTCAGTTCAATTTTAGGTCCACACTGTAACAATGACTATTTCAATTCTTATGATATGACATCAAATCATAGATGTTTAAATCCAGTTCAATACAACTAGCAAGTGAGTTTTATTTTCCACACTCAGCAATATTCCAGCTATATGGCGGCGGTCTGTAAATAATCGAGTCTGGACCAGACAATCCAGTGATCAACATCATGAGCATTGTTCTACGTGATTGGGGATACGATGACATGTGGCAACCAAGTCATCGAGCCTGACCACCTGAACCCATTAGTCATCTGTTACAACAAGCACGGGTTGCTGAAGATCAATTCTAACCCGGATCTTCACAGGTATCAAATCACAGTGTCTGACCACAGAATCCATTCAACTGCCTGGTACTACAGGCACATGTCTTGGAGGGCCTATTACAACTGAAACCCACACAGGCGATCTGAAATAAACCATATGGCCGAGGTTATGTCAAACCAATACATTTCAAGGATGTCTCACCTGCAACTCAATTTTTCTAATAATTAAGATAACAATTTTCACTGCCAAAGTTTTGGGAAAATACCTGGAATCTGAAGAATGCACCAGGCAATTCTAATCAGAGTGACATCTAATTGTAAAAACTGCAAAGAACTGCAAGTGTTTTACAATCAGTATATCGGTGTATATATACGTGATATAAGCATCCCTGCAATGCATGTATCACATTGCAGCTACTTGTGCCCAGAAAGGCTTCTATAAACTCCACCTAGGCAAGGATGGACAACAACAATATTTGGTCAAGCTGTGCCAATGGAATCTGACACAGACAATGTTAGTTCAGCAGTAACTGTAACCTGCTGAGAGAACCTAGTTCTTCTACAGACATATGGTGCTGTAAGTCACTGGATCTTAACTCATTGGTTGGGGGTGAATCAATGGAGGGATAGGTGGGAGCTGGGGTGGGGGTTAGAGTAGGGGTAGACTAAGGCTTAGTCTCTGAATATATATAATTTTGATAGTAACAAACAAGCCCATTTATATTGAAAAGGAGCCCTAGGGAGATCAGTGATTCAGAACCTGAGGAAATCTAGACTTGCTTTATTTAGGGCTTTAGCACTCACTGCAGAGAGGACTTGGCAGTAGGGAAATTAATGTGTTTCAGGGACTGTGAGACAGAATAGGGGTTGTGATGTGATTCGGGTTAGTGTATGTAGGGGTGGTGTTAATCAGGCTGAGTGTTTAACAGTCCCTGAACCACATTATTGTTCCTACTGTCTAGCCCTTGTGGCAAGACTAAAGCCCTACCTGAAGCAAGTCTAGATTTCCTCAGGTTCTGAATCTCCCATCTTACTGGGCCCCTTTTCAATTTTCCTACAATCAAAATTATAGATACTGAGAGTCTAGGGTTGTGGTGGGGGTTGTGCTCTGGCTCTGGTGGGTTTGGCAGTTGGGGTTTGGGTGGGGGTTGATGGTAATTATGGTAGTGTTGAATCTTTGATCATGCAGGACCCAGAGCTCGGAACTAGATGACATCATGGATTCTGGGCTGTGGGGATATCAAAGAATAGAGGTGTTGATTAGAACCTTGGGGATGGGAGGGAATGGATGACTGATGACTGAGTGGAGGGTGGGTTCTTTGTGTCAAGGTTGTACTGGACAACAGATCAGGACTAGGAAGGTAATTTCAGGGTTGGGTGTCAAGGTAGACAACAGATCAGGTCCTGGAGTTGGGCTATAGGCTAATCAATGGAGGGTGGGTTGGGGTGGGAATGTGAAAATGATTCGGATAACAGATCAAGTCCAGGGATTAGGGAGGGTGAATCTGCAGAGGGCTTATTCTTGGGGTGGAAGTGAAGGGTTGGTTCAAACATAAATGGAACAACAACTCAGCTCTTGGGATGACTGTGAGCCAGGGAAGATCTGAGACAAGAGGTCTTTGTTTGCAGGAACTAGACAATGGATCACTGAATTAGTGCAGTGTACATGAGTGGGTGAGGTTTAACACTCCTTTCAATGGCATTTCAATGATATCAGAGCATTTCAACATATAATGAGAGGGAAACTGAAAGTGTTTCAGGTCAGGCAGGCTAGTTTCTTGATGCCCCTGATCATGGATTATAATCAGGACAATTCTGGGATTCGAACCCAAGACTACCAGACAGCCCTGTGGACAATGGACATCAGTGGTGTAACGATACAGCAATATAATATTGTATTGCAATACAAGGCTCTCAATACAATACATGCGATTCAGTACAAGTTAAACTGATGAAAAAAATGGATAATAACCGAAACTGTTCAAGAACCAGTTCCAGCAGATTCTTTTGTATTTCTTGCTTGACTACAAATAGCATAACCTGCACTGAGCCCCCAAGCTTAAATGTTTCTCTCTTACAATATCCCATCATTGAGAACTGAAATTAGAAAACAGATAATTCAGGCTTGTGATTCACCTGCAAAAAGGAGAGAATATCGGCTTCTGAAAATAACTATTGTACATGTATCAGAATATGTATCATATTGCACCCATATGATACATGTCGTATCACAACCTCACTGTATCGTTACAAGTCGGGATGTGATCAGGCATGACTGTGATGAATGTTCAATGAACCAAGCATGCCAGTATAAAGCTGGCACTCCCTGACAGCTACATTAATAGAAGCATATCGTGTCAAGTATATCATATTAGGAAGTTTATCTGGAATATCGGAAACTGATCACCACCCATGATTATGCTTCTCTACTTAAACCGAAAAGTATCTTAATTAGCACCAGGGATTTATCTTTCAAACTAAGTGTACTTGGAAGCCAAATGTCAATTTTTTTAACCTTTTTGAAAATGTTCAAATACTCACTATTATGTTTAATTAAGGGATTTATCTTCCAAACTAAGTGTACTTGGCAGCCAAATGTCAATTTTTTTAACCTTTTTGAAAATGTTCAAATACTCACTATTATGTTTAATTGAAGAGGCAGCAGGGTAGCCTAACGGTTAAAGCGCCTGCTCGTCACACCAAAGTCCCGGGTTTGATTCCCCACATGGGTACAATGTGTGAAGCCCATTTCTGGTGTCCCCTGCTGGACATTGTTGGAATATTGCTTAAAGTGGCATAAAACCATACTCACTCATTCACTCACTCACTTTAATTTAGATATACTTTATCATGAAATGTTTGCACGTAATAATGAATATGTAACCAGAAAAGCCTCTTGATTAGACTAAAATCTACTCTCTGAATGAAAAATCGGTTCCTAAATTATTGTCATGAAACATAATGAAAAGGAACCAGAGACTTTCTTCATTTTAAGCCTGAAACTGTGGTAATCTAGACCTGCCACATATTCTAGACTTGCACGGGCTTCTTGGATATATTTGTTTCAGGGTATGTATGACACTCTGACTTCTTTCTATTTAGAGGCCGTTTATCGGAATGACAGATAAGTCGCGTCTGCTAAGCAATAGCATTAATGATAGCCATAGTAAAATAGATTGATATATATGTATCCCAATTTGGGAGGTTGAACTGACATTTGCTGACTTATTGGACAAATATCGGTGTCTGAGCAGGTCGAGAATAATCCAATAATACAAACAAATAAGCCATGAACACAGCTCAATACAAATACCACCCACACTTTCAGATCAGGAGAGCTGACTGTTTAGGTTTACTGAATAGTTTGAATATTTCAAGAAAACAAAACCTGAAACATCAAACAAATTTCATCATTGAAATATCCAAATTTCATACTTACTCCGAACACAATATCCCAGCCATGCTCCAACACACGCATCTGAAACCCGAGACCTCCCCAAAATTCAAAGAATAATATTTTGAAAAGTTTCCAGCTTCACACCTATCTGAGGCCTGTCACGATTGCTTCCGAGCATATCTTTGTTTTCTTTGTATTGTTTTTGGCCAGATACCAGTATAACAGAGCAAACAAGCCGACTATTTTATCTATGTTTATTTAAGGTGGAATAATAACTTCTGCAGATGCCCTGCACGGGACGTCCTGGGGTTAACAGGGATCACGGGGAGGTATAACACGAGACTCAGCTGAAATCCTACTACTGTAAACATACACAACTTGTTTGTGTGGCATTTTAATGTAATGTTATATGTGTAAAAACATTCCACATTTATTCATTTCAGATTGTGGGAAATATGTAAGTATGTGCTTATCCTTGAATGGCAGATTAAAGGTGCATTGTTCATTTGTGAGAGAGAGTGAGTGAGTGAGTGAGATTGGCTAAGTGAGTGAGTGAGTGAGTAGGATTGGCCAAGTGTGAGTGAGTGAGTGAGTGAGATTGGCCGAGTGAGTGAGTAGGATTGGCCAAGTGTGAGTTAGTGAGTGAGTAGGATTGGCCAAGTCTGAGTGATGAGTGAGTGAGTGAGTGTGTGAGATTGGAGTGAGTGACTGAATAGGATTGGCCAAGTGTGAGTGAGTGAGATTGGCTGAGTGACTGAGTGGGATTGGCCAAGTGTGTGAGTGAGTGAGTAAGTAAGTAGGATTGGCCAAGTGTGAGTGAGTGAGTAAAATGAGTGAGATTGGCTGAGTGACTGAGTAGGATTGAGTGAGTGAGTGAGTAAGTAAGCAGGATTGTGAGTGATGAGTGAGTAAGTAGAATTGGCCAAGTGTGAGGTGGAGTGAGTGACTGGGATTGGAGAGTGTGAGTGAGTGAGTGAGTAGGAGTGGGGATTGTGAGTGAGTGGATTGGAGTGAGTGTGAGTGAGTGAGCTGAGTGAGTGAGTAAGTAGGATTGGCCAAGTGTGAGTGAGTGGGATTGTCCAAGTGTGAGTGGGTGAGAGCAAAATGTTCAGGAAATCAGGAAGAGAAGCAGCTCTCTTTGGTGAACTGACATACTTATAAACCTCAGCGTCTCAAGGCAGGATTAAAACCCACGATCATTAGTTCCTGTCATTTGATGCAACTCTGCACATAGAAATGTCACCTTAGATGAGTGAGTGAGTGTTGATTTTAATCCAATAATCCAGCTAAATCACAGTGGCTTTCATAACCAGTGGTTAACAACATGAGCACCTAGCATCACATAAGATCTCAGAGGTACCCATGGAAATAGTAGAGGGTAAACTTAAATTTTGTAATCTAGCCCTCAGGATCAGTAGTTTTACAATGTATTAATCATGAGAGTTTCATGTGAAGTTGGAGCCATAATCTATGTATTTTGGTTGACACAACTTTTCTAGGCAACTTTGTTGATGGATGGGATTTAAGTGAAGTGTGAATATTGGGTCGGACTATGTATGTGTCGTAGTTCATCAAGAAAAGAAAGAGATTTCCTCTCCACTGAATTTACTTGGCGCCAAAAAGACTGCAGGAGGTGACATGTTTGGTGGGAAGGGAAGCAAGGATGAGTGGGTGAAAGAGTGAGTATAGTTTTAAGCCACTTTTAGCAATATTCCAGCAATATCATGGCGGGGGACACCAGAAATGGGCTTCACACAGTGTACCCATGTAGGAATCGAACCCGGGTCTTCAGCATGACAAAGAAACGCTTTAACCACTAGGCTACCCCACCATCCCCTGAAGCAAGGATGAAAATCTATTAACTTATCTACTACTACCTCAAGACTAAGATCTATTGCAAATAGAGCCAACTGTGTAAGAAAACCTTGACTTTTATTGATAGACTGCACATGCCTAATGGATCCAATCTTAAGTAAATAAATCTGTAATAAATGAATACAAAAACATTTGGATTATATACAGAATGTTCTAAATTTGGTCTGTAGAAGTTGTTTTGTTAATATTTCAGTTTAAACTCAAATAAAGCGAAATAAAAACTTTAAAACTTAATATGCTACATGACAGATTTTGTCTGTGTAATCTGGGTCACACATGTGATGCATATGATGATATATAATCTCAATGAGGGCCTCATGTTTCTTCTCAGAAGCCCTGATAGAGCATGACTAATATCATCAATTTCCTGTTTACCAAGTCACAGGTTGAAAACTATTTCATTCTCTTGTCAACACCGCAGGAATAGTGAAACATGCATATAATATAATTCAGATAGACATATAACAATTTTATGTGAATGTATGTGCATGTGTTGTTGTCAATCTGAACACAACAACGCAATTGTATGAAGTCACATGATCACCTTCGACTGCCTCCGTGGTGTAGTGGTTAGAGCGTCCGCCCGGAGAGCGGAAGGTCGTGGGTTCGATCTCCGAAGGCGTCATACCAAAAGACGTTAAAATATGGTACTTGTTGGTCCCTGCCTGGCGCTCGGCATTAATGGGTACAACAAGGACTGGTCGGCTCGGAGTCAGTATAATGTGTCTGAGTGGGGTATTCATGCTTCACTGCGGCATGGTATCTCAGTGAGCTAGCACTATTAAACCAGCTTAAGTCTGGGCTAGTACAAGCAGCCGCACATACACATACACACGCATGCCCGTCGTCATATGAGCGAAATATTCTCAAGCACGACGTTAAACCCAATTTCACCTCACCTCACCTCACATGATCACCTTCAATCTTACCAAGGTTGAAGGGGTCGCTGTCTGTATACAGAAATGTACCTTGGTCAAATCAAAATACAGAAACGTAACTTGGGATGAGTCCATTTGTGCCGTCTTCTTGTAGTACTGTTGCATGAGATGCATTTGATCGCATTATATAAGAAACGAACATACACAGTAACAAATATTTCGCAATGCACAAACCCACTTGCGATCAGGTAAATGTAAACAACAACATATGGTTTCAGTTTTAGATTGAGGAATATGGAATTGTCCACCGTTAAGGGTACCGGTAGTCTGTCATACAGACCCTGAAGCAAATATATCCAAGAAATCCCACGCAAGTCTAGAAAATGTGGCAAGTCTAGATATCCACAGCTTCAGGGTCTCTGAAAATGAAGAAAGCCTTCTGGGCTCCTTTTATTATATATATATTTTTTTTCACTATGAGCCTTTTTTCTGTAAAATATGTTCATTTCAGAGACTAGTTGTTAGTCTAGGGTACCGGTACCTTTCTGTATTTTCACTTTATATTTGGTACATTTCTGTATTTCTTTTGGTACATACAGCTGGAAAATTGCAGAGTGCAGTATTAAAAACGAAGAAACATTGTGGCCAGAAGATCAAACGTCAGTGAAAAGGAGCCTAAATGAAATGGAGATTCTGAACATAGGGATAATCTAGACTTGCTTCCCTTAGGACTATAGTGAGTGAGTTATATTTACTTGGCGCCAAGAAGACTGCAGGAGGTGACATGTTTGGTGGGAGTTAGTGAGTGATATTAGATTTACGCCGCACTCAGCAATATTCCAGCTATATGGCGGCGGTCTGTAAATAATCGAGTCTGGACCAAACAATCCAGTCTCAACAGCACCAGCACAATCCAGTGATCAACAGCATGAACCAAGTCACCGAGCCTGACCTGTTTGGTGGGAAGGGAAGCAAGGATGAGTGAGTGTATGAGTATATTTTTATGCCTCTTTTAGCAATATTCCAGCAATATCATGGCGGGGGATACCAGAAATGGGTTTCACACATTGTATCCACATGGGGAATCAAACCCAGGTCTTCGGCGTGACTCTTTAACCACTAGGCTACCCCACTCTGCTGCCCCTCTTAGGGATACAGCATTACACTACAAGAGGAGTAGAAGGGGAAAATAACATGGACAGGGACTGTGAGACAGACTATCAGTGGACATTCACACTCCAACAGGCATCAATATGCACATGTTTATTTTGTGCAAATTCCATCTGAGGCATACAAAAGAAACGGAAGGAAAGCTTCCTGGAATCTATGTGAAGTTAAGTCTCCTCAGAGACACTGGGCAAATCTTGGCTTGCTTTGTAAATGTGCAGACATACTCCAGAATTCCAACATTGCCCTTCTCTTTGAAAATTTTTCTGTTTCTAAAACATCAAATTTGTTTAAATATCGTACCTCAGGTTCTCATAAATCCTTAAAACCGAGACCTATACTTTTTGACATTTCATATGCTTTCATGTTTCTGAAGCTAATATGAATGAAACGTGACAGGAATGAAAGAGAAGTGTGTAGATTTCTTGCAAGGGATCCGACATAATTAGATCTAACACAACATTCCCTTTCAACTAAGGGGCACTTCAACGCTTATTTGCAATAGCTGTGTGAAGATGAACCACTTCATATATTCTGGCAGACTTACAGTTAGTCTCTGAGAATATACTATTTCGGTAGAAACAAGCAGCTTCATACTTATTAAAAAAATGGCCTCAAGATGGTAGATTAAGAACTTTGTGAAAATGTGTACTTGTTTTATTTAGAGCTATAGCACTTCAACTACAGTCCGTTTGAGTCAGAAACGGACCGATGAATTGCAAATTGTATCATTGTACAAAATTGCCACAGAAATATAAATAGTACACATGTTTATCATGTACTAATACCCAACAGCTTTCTTATATTTGAAAATTTTCTGGACTCCACCAAAAAAGTTCTTTAAGAAACTATCATCATTGAAAACGCAAAAGTTGTTATCTGTCGCTGCGGAGTGAAACCGCAGAAATGGAACAGCCACTATCTCGTCGTGCACGGGATACACATGCCTGATGAAAAATGAAGTTGAATGCTGACGTGAAACAGTTGATGATTAAAGTGTACGATTTTTCTGTGCTGAAGCCGAAAGGGGCAAACCATTTTTATGCCATTTATAAATTCCGTAAGCGGGCAGCAAAAGCTTTAGGAGTATCAGCAAGGGTACTGACAAATGTTCTGGAACACAAACATTGTGAGGGTGATGCGAAGCAGGTAGGGGTCGTGTCAAAATCACACAAATTAAAACATTTGGACAACTTTCAAAATTCATCGGTCCGTTTCTGAATCAAACGGACTGTAGTCTGTCTCACAGTCCCTGAACCACATTACTTTCCCTACAGCCTAGCCCTCCCTGCAATGCTAAAGCCCTAATTGAAGCAAGTCTAGATTTCCTCAGGTTCTGAACCTGTGGTCTCCCTGGGGATCCTTTTCAATTTAAATTGGTTTATTTGCTACAATCAAAATTATACATATACAGAGACTAAGCGTTCATCTACACTTCAGCAAGGGCTGGGTGAAAGGTAGAATAATGCATGGTCCCTGTTTATTACTGCACATGTCATGCACCATTTGAAAGGTTTAATCCCAACATATTCATAAATATGAAAGTTATTTTTTATCATAATATTCAAATAATACAACAACAATTTAAATAAGTTAAGTTTTAATGTAAATGTAAGTTTACACGTTATAATGTCCAGATAAACCACGAAGGAAGCAAAAAATGCAGCAATTTTTTTTCCATTTGTATGTCATCATATCCCATTACCGTTTTCTTCTAAATTTTAATTTTTATGAAAATTATTATAAAAAGATATCTGAAATAATATGTATGGCCGGCTATTTCCCGACAACTGGATAAGAAGAATCATACCCGTACCTTTCGTACGAAAGTTTTGGGTAAAATCATCTTATTCTGAACGGGTTATGCACAAAATCACCACCTTGTGGAACTTAGTTGTCATATCGCGCTTGGTTATGACCTGTGACGAAAATGCTTCAAGCATATATTTTAGCATTAAACATCGTGTGCAAGCGTGAAGTTCGAGGCGACGAAAGCCGAAATGTTATTTGGCTTCCAAAAAGATGGAAAATAGTAACTAATGATGTATGTTTGACAACTTTTATGAGTACTGTTCTTGATTTTATTCTTTAGTTTATTCGATTTATTTAATTATTTCCTCGAAACATCATTACTTTGCTCTTTGACCAGTCTCTGAAAATACATCATATTAGAACCAAATAACTCCATGTATATTTTAAAGGATCCCAATGAGCAGGGAGATTGAACCTGAGGAAAATCTATAATTGTGTCATTTAGGGGTGTTGCAGAAAGGGCTGGGCGGAGGGTAAATAATATGGTTCCGGACTGTGAGAAAGACTGATGTTCTGGAGATAATTGTAATGGCCTCCCTTACCCCTCTGTGAGGGAGCTATTGACAAACCAGGCTTGGCACAGTGGGCAGGTTCCCAGGGAAGGATGATGAAGGTGACAGGCTGATGGTGACAAGGGCTAAGTACACTGAAGACCAGCTCGGTCTGAACCCAAGCCAAGGATGAAATAAGTGATGACATGTTTGTAAACACAAGGCCTGTGTGAGCTCAGTCTTGGCCCTGTTTGCTGATTTTTATCTTTCAAGCTCGACTACCTGGTCATTTTTTGTAGCTGTGTCTTTATTTCATTAACCAGGGGAGGTGATTACACTGATGGAGTCTCACCTCACTGGTGTTAAGATGGGAACTGGCTTGTGTTACAAACTGGATGTTATTGATGGGAGATGTTATAATTGACTTGAGTGAGTGACTATGTAGAATTTTACATTTCTTTTAGCAATATTCCAGCAGTAACAGACACCAGAAATGGGCTTCTCACATTCTACCCATGTGGGGAATTGAACCCAGGACTTCGGCATGATGAACAAACACTTTAACCACTAGGCTACCCCACTGTTCCTCAACTGAGGTGGGGCGGTTGGGTAGCCAAGTGGGTAAAGCGTTGGCTCGTCACACCGAAGACCCGGGTTCGATTCCCCACATGGGTACAATGTGTGAAGCCCATTTCTGGTGTCCCCCGCCATGATGTTGCTGGAATATTGCTAAAAGAGGCATAAAACCAAACTCGCTCAACTGAGGTGAATCCCATTTCTGGTGTCCCCCACCGTGTTATTGCTGGAATGTTCCTAAAAGCGGTGTGACTTGCTCACTCACTCATTTGAGTTTGGATTGACCATAATAAAATTAGATTATATGTAACACTTTGTTACAGACATGTTCCACTCATCTGTTCAAGATAATCCAAACACATTAAATTCAAGGAACAAACTTAGAACATATAGAAAATTTAAATCTGAAATCAACTTTGAACCATACCTGCAACACTGCAAGATAAAAAAACACCATATCCACTTCACAAAACTAAGACTGAGTGATCACAGGCTAAAAATTGAACTGGGTAGAAGAACAAGACCACCTACACCTTTTGAGGACCGTCTGTGTGATAAATGCTCTGTCCTTGAGGATGAAGAACACCATTTCATGTGTTGCACTAAATATTCAGATGCAAGAAAGTCCTTATTTAACTCCCTTTCCTCTAAAATAAATAACTTTCTCAGCCTTACTACCACTGAAAAATTTAACCTCCTTTTTAGAAATTATTTGCTACCACATGTACAACTTTAAACAAATACAGAAGATCTGATTGTCCTAGGCCATTATTATTATTATACACATTTGTATTATTGTATGTTTTGTTACTCATCATATATATATGATTCATTATATATCTTGTTTATGTAGTTTATAGAATAGTCACTGTTTCTGTATGGAGGTGAAGTGAGGTGAAATTGGGTTTAACGTCGTGCTTGAGAATATTTCGCTCATATGACGACGGGCATGCGTGTGTATGTGTATGTGCGGCTGTTTGTACTAGCCCAGACTTAAGCTGGTTTAATAGTGCTAGCTCACTGAGATACCATGCCGCAGTGAAGCATGAATACCCCACTCAGACACAGTATACTGACTCCGAGCCGACCAGTCCTTGTTGTACCCATTAATGCCGAGCGCCAGGCAGGGACCAACAAGTACCATATTTTAACGTCTTTTGGTATGACGCGGTCGGGGATCGAACCTGCGACCTTCCGCTCTCCGGGTGGACGCTCTAACCACTACGCCACGGAGGCGGCTCGTAAGAGGTAACTAAATGGATCAGATGGGTGTGCTTGATGTGTTCATAGGTCATAGTACCCTTATTGCAGGGATCAGTACTCATGACATCAATCACTGGACTGTCTGGTCCAGATAGTAATAATGTCAGATTGCCAACATGAAGGTTGAATGCTGCAGCAGGCTACGTTCAACAACAAACAAACAAAATTCACCTTCCTCGGACCAGTGGTTTCTCAGGAGAAAATGTTAACAGACACCAACACCACTAGACTAATGCTTAGTCCCCGAAAACATATATAATTTTGATTGCACCCCATTTAAATTGAAAAGGAGCCAAAGTCAGATGGGAGATTTGAACCTGAGGAAACCTAGACTTGCTTCATTTAGGGCTTAAGCATTGCAGGGAGGGCTAGGCACTAGGGAAAATAATGTGGTTCAGGGACTGTGAGACAGACTACAACGCCACAAGATGCCCAACAAGCAGGCCATATTCTCATTTAACTTTCAGTCAGATGAACTAATAAATTTCTTAGCTCAGAAGAGAACTCAAGGCAATCTCCCTGTCCCTCAAAATACGTATACCTGACAATAACAAATCTTTAGCGTTTCTTGTCCAAATTGTCTATCCCCTCTAAAATTATGGCATTGTGCCCAACATGTTCCCCTTCCAATATTGCGAATGTACCGGTATATCACTCCTCATTTCCTTGATGTGCGTTATTGGCTGCCTGCTCTACACAAGCACACAACTGTTCAATGACATGATAAATCACTACGATAGTAGTCTAATGTAAACAGTGTGTTTTGCCATCATAAAACTGGACATGTTGGCAAACATACAAGTCAGTCTCAAGGAGAAACTGCTGCTTGACAGGAAATGAGATCTTTGAAATCATCTAATATTCAAGATGGCACTTTGGAGAACTTTTCATAAACTGGCTGAGAAACCGAACTGAATTTTGATTTGATAAAGATTTGTCAATAAGGCCAGACCAATTTTATTTCTTGATTTACGGATCCGCCGGTCGTATTTTTTCAAGAATAAGAAAAAAAAAAGAAGTTAATTTTCTCTGCTCAAACAATAAAATCCTTATGTTTTTATTGGCTAAAAAGTAAACTTACAAGAAAAATTGTTTTTGGATTGTTTTTTGCCCCATATACACTTCATCAATTGCCAGAAGAAAAATACTCTTAATATTTCGAAGGAATATTACTTTGACTGGTGATCTAAAAAAAAATATTTTTCCTCCTGCATTTAGGTTTTTTGAGGACAAAAATCCGTAAAACAAGAAATAAAATTGGTCTGGCCTAATGGTAAACATTTGAATAATCAATTACATTAATATCTTTGTCCATATGGACTCCTCTAAATACGACCAGTGACTGATAAGTTCTGAGTGTCAGGGTGGAGACAGGATTGAAAGACATTTAAGTGATTTGTTTTCAACATAATCCCTACCACATTGAGTCCACTTTTACAAACAATGGAGTAATTTTATCATAGTTTTGTAGACATTCTCATGTTGTCTGTGATAAACATCTCCACTTCTACAACATTATTGTTTGAGTCAAAGTGGGTTCCATCTATAGGTTTCTTCATGTTTGGGAACAGATGTAAGTCTGATGGAGACAAATGTCATTGAAGACACACTTGTGAATCGTAGACCTGGCCATGGTCTGTGCACTGGTGTTACGTTGTTCTCATGGAAGAGCACAACTTTTTGGCTTTCCACTTTACTGAGTTCGAATTTCATTCTGTTATTGCTTTAAAGTGAGTGAGTGAGTGAGTGAGTGAGTGAGTATTGTTTTTAGCAATATACCAGCAATATCACGGCAGGGGACATCAGAAATGGACTTCACACATTGTGTGCACGTGGAGAATCGAACCCGGGTCTTCGGCGTGATGAGCGAACACTTTAACCACTAGGCACCCCACTGCCCCTTATTGCCTTAAAATGCAGCAATAAATGGTCTGTGTACTGTCTGGCCTCTCTGAAGATATTCCACCATGATACCTTCCTCACTATCCCAGAACACGAAGGCCATAATGTTTCGAGCTTATAAGATAGTCTGCCTATTTTACTGGTGGTGCAGTCATATGCTTCAAATGTTTCCGCTGTTTTTTGACTGAAAGTGAATCTAGGTTTAATAAATAGTCACAACTTGTTGCAAGAATCTTTCTGGATTAACTTCAAACAGAATTAGATTATAATGAGAGTTGTTCCAATTGCATTTTTTATCAGATTTCATAAGTGCTGGAACATAACGAGCTGACACTTTCTTCATTGCCAAAGCTTCTGTAATAATGGAGTGAGTGAGTGAGTGAGTGAGTGAGTGAGTGAGTGAGTGAGTGAGTGAGTGAGTGAGTGAGTATTGTTTTACGCCGCACTCAGCAATATTCCAGCTGTATGGCGGCGGTCTGTAAATAATCGAGTCTGGACCAGACAATCCAGTGATCAACAGCATGAGCAGCAATCTACACAATTGGGATACGATGACATGTAGTCAAGACAGCGAGCCTGACTATCCGATCCCGTTAGTCGCCTCTTATGACAAGCATTGGTTACTGAAGATCAATTCTAATCCGGATCTTCACAGGTAATAATGGAATGTACTCTGCACTTGCAATATGACTTCTGGACTTGTTTAAAAGCATGTTGTCTGATGCTCATGATATCAATCACTGAATTTTCTGGAACAGATTGGATTGACATTTTGCAAGCAAATATTTAAAATTCCGTATCTTACAATATGACATCTCCCTTCAACTTCTATTACCACATCCTGATTACATCCATTCTCTTCCCACAGAGGTTACTTGTCATATCTTCCTACGAACCTCTGTTCTAATACGGTCATATTTCCCGGTTCTCGTAAAATCCCCTAGCGGCAAAAGATCGCAACACGAATTATCTCCCTTCTTTCTATCCAATCAGAACACGTGTTACATCGACTTAGATTCAACTTGACTAACACAAGCAAATGTTAGGCCACAAATATCCCCCGTCTGCCGGGGACTTGTGTTGATGTTACACACAAGACGTTTAATGGCTAGCTTGTCCGTTGGTACGAGGGCGATGGAGACGCTACTGATCTGCCATAACATGACTGAGTTGTGTCTAGAAGAAACGTTTGTGCATCGCGCAGGGGTAGAGGTTTAGTTTTCTCGAAGTATACGGAAATTACCGAGGCCTTGCGAATGATCACTTTTGAAACAACATCGCTGATTGCAGAACTAAATCTGATTGCCTCAAATCACGAGTCTTGAACGCTCACAACATGAAAGGGCCGTATTAGAACAGAGGTTACGTAGGAAGATATGACAGGAGTAACCTCTGTGGGAAGATAATGGATTACATCATGCAAAAACAAATTCACAATCCAAGATCCCCAAACCTTGATCAACTAGTGCCAAGTCACAATCTTTACCTTGTTCCTTTAACACTAACAATCTGTGGAAAGCATGAATAATTTGAAAGAACTGTTTTCCCCTTCTGTCTGTTTTGTTGTCTGTGATCAAAGCAACACGTTGCCTGTCTCGCTCATTGTAGTCTTCAACACAGAACAGTTCTGTCTCCGGAGGGTCTGGATGCTTTCTTTGACCTAGGGCACATCTGTTTCTTGCGGAATGAAAAACATCTAGAGAACCGAGTCTGTCTGTCCTATCTGTCTGGTCGTTCCACCATCCAGAAGACAAGAATCTGTTGTAGTGTGAAAGTGGTGTCACCACTGATTTTCAGTGAGCCATTCACATAATCTTTTAACATTATTTGCCTTTTGCATCCACTGGAATGCTTTTCTGTCAAATAATGGAGACTTGTTATTTTCCTGGGATTAGGGTTTTATATATACATGTAATGCTTTAAATATCTGATAAAAAAAACCCCACAATTTTATTCAACATTCTTTTTATATTTCAAGAAATTGCTAACGGTGTAAATCATATATTGCTTTATCATCCAAAACTGTGTTCCACAGGAGATATTGCTTGTGTGATATCAAACGATATCTCCCTGGAGATTCTGTTTTGACAGTAGATTTTGTACAATGTCCTGACATCATTACATGACTCACAAGGCTATGACATCAAAAACATGATGACATCATAATGCTATGATGTCATAAACTTGATGATGTCACAATGCTATGATATAGCCGCACTGCAAGTCTAATGGCAGTACCCTGTTCAGAGATGTACATTTTTCATTGAAAACTAATGAAGAGTGATTTTTGATGATAAATAGAATCTCACCCTCAAGTCTTCTGTTATTAAACATATCAACACTCGTTGATAAAAGTAAAAATGTCCTCAGCAAGCCTCGGATATTTGTAACTTTATCAACTCGTGGTGATATATTTGATATCAAGAGACACTCGGGTGAGATTCTCTATTTATTCTATTGTTTGATATTTATCTGGATAATTATATATATGGAAACTTAATGATTTCAAATCTGTGCCAAATGTTAAAAAATGACTGAAGAATTGTGTCCGAGAGATGGCAAGATATTTAAAAAAAAATGAAATATAATTTAATGATCCACTCAGAAATAAACAAATTCTCAAGTTTAACTTACATAATTTATATACTGTTGTTAAAATATAGAATAGCTTTCTTCCTTTCAAAGTGAAGCATTCAGTTTCAGAAAAGGCACGACCAACAACAACAACAACAACAACAACAACAACAACAGCGTTGATCTTGTTATATCCAAATTCCCTGCCAACGTTGCTGTATTTTCCCTATAATTTGAGGCCAATGAATATTACACGCCTTGCCACAAGGCAAAGTTAAGAAGGGAGAGGTCACCTTGTGACGTCAGAACTACCACATTCCATACGTGGACAACATAATTAAATTCTACATCCATGGGCACTAATTTGGCTAGCTATATTTAATATACATGGGTGATGCAGTTCGTCATGATTAATTTAAGATGAATACATATCAGGTGAGCCAGATATATTCCAAAACTATGCACTCATCTATAACCATTGAGAGGTCAGTGGGCTTGGACAATGCCACCTTTAGCAGAGAGTGAAAAAATGGATTTTAAAACTGTGTATATACTCAAAGCCAAAAGTAACATATCATGTTCTTAAATATCATATTGCAGAGTTTTGATGAAGCACACCAAACAATACTCACCTCTCTGTTAATCTGAGTGAGTGAGTGAGTTAAGTTTTATGCTGCTTTTAGCAATATTCCATCAATATCACAGCGGGAGACACCAGAAATGGGCTTCACACATTGTATTCATGTGGGGAGTCGAACCTGGGCCTTCGGCGTGACGAGTGAACGCTTTTACCACCAGGCTACCCCACTGCCCCATAATAATCTGAAGTTTAAAGTGCACTTAGTCGGTAGACTAGATAATTGCCATAATTTAGTAAATTATTTATTCAAGAGCATCACAAAGATTCAGAGTAAGAAAGGAAGAGGAAGCTTGATGTAAAAGCTGAACAGAATCTATGATAAATATTTTGCCAAGTGGCAAGAACACTGACTAGAAAATAGTGAATTAATTCAATGTCTTTGATCTGATAAATTTACACAAATCACTGCAACAATGGCTGACCTGATGCCAGGTGATTGTGACCTTTTGACCCAGCATGTTAAGAACAAGTTTAAAATGAATGAAAACATGTTAACACATGTAAAAAGCCCATGTCATAAGCCAGACTTCAGATTTAATCTCCATTCAAACTGTCATTGATTTGATAAAAGGCAAACTGTCAATTAGTCTCCGAGTATAAAAATCTAAATGAACACTACAGTTAAAGAACATGGCCCCAAGGCATTCAATCAGAGCAAGAGATGAAAGTACTGATTAAGGGATTAACTTGAGAAAGGGGTGTTTCAACCATTGTTGGACTGAGACACAATACAAACAGCTCTCATTAAGAGAACATCTTGCAAAGAAACAAGATGTGGCATCTGAAGAATGTGGCATGAGACAAAGTGAAATGGGGTTTACCGTCCTGTTCAAGATTATTTCACATAGTTTTATAGTAACGTGCATGCGCATGCATGTGTAGTTGCTTGTGTTAGAGAGGGGGAAATTTATGGACGTCAAATTCTGTATTTTGGGGACACATGATGAAAAGAGTAAGAATTTATTCCGAAACATCTTGTTCAAATTAGATGTTTGCATCCATAAATTTCTCTCGCTCTGTAATGAGTATGACTTTTTAATGCCGTTGAAAGATGCCGTTGGTAGTGCTAGTATGGATGTATGCTTGTGTAATAGTGAATTCCCACTGAGATGCAAATTTTGCAATTTGAACCCCTTGAGAAGCTGCAGCATAACATGGAAACACACCCACTCACAGTATACTAACTCTTAGCCAGCCAACCTATCTGCTTAAAACAGAGTGCTAGGCAGGGAAACATCAAGTACCATTTTGTCAGCTCTTTTGATACAAAGTTGCCAGGCGATTGAACCACAGATCTTCTATTCTCTGTGAAGAAACTTTATCAACTGGACCACTGCACAGTCTAGAAACTGTCAAAGACATCAGTGAGAAAGTTGCAGTCAGAATCAACAGAACTCAGACATCACAGCAAGGATTTGTTTCATTTGTTGTTTAATGTTACACTCAGCAATATTCCAGCTATATGGCGGCAGGCTGTAAATAATTGAGTCTGGACCAGACAATCCAGCGATCAACAGCATGAGCATCAATCTTCAAAATGGGGATATGATGACATGTGTCAACCAAGTCAGTGAGCCTGACCACCCCATCCTGTTAGTCGCCTCTTACAACAAGCACAGGTTACTGAAGACCAGTTCTAATCCAGATCTTCACAGGTGTCATTGCAAGGAAATGGCAACAATTAGAAAAGAAAGTACACAATATTTACACCTGTCAAAGTCAGATTTGCCAATCCAAGTTGCATGAATTAAGATATATTAAATGGTCAACTAAAACTGAATGCTACAGTGATGACAAGTTAGCATCTTTTAATGTATCATTAGTAGATATCCCAATGAAAGTTATTTCACATGGTGTGCAGCAGTTTACAGATGTTTCAAGAATTTGTATAAAAATTTCCGCACACTCGTGTCAGTAATTTATAAAAAAGATCAGTGACTTCAAACATTTGATACAGTCCAAGAAGTCTGTCTCACAGTCCTAGTCTGTCGTACAGACCCTGAAGCAAATATATCCAAGAAAGCCCACGCAAGTCTAGAAAATGTGGCAAGTCTAGATTTCCTCAGTGAAGAAAGTCTCAGGGCTCCTTTTCATTATATATTATATTTTTTTACTTTACAATCTTGAACTTTTTTTAGTAAAATATGTTCATTGTTCATCTATCTCAGAGACTGAACCACATTATTTTTAAATTCCTACTGCCTACCCCTCCTGCAATGTTAAAGCCTTTAATGAAGCAAGTCTAGATTTCCTCAAGTTCAGCCTGAATCTCTGGTCTCCCTGAGGCAAGCTCTTTTTCTATCAAAATTATACATATTCAGAGACTAAGTGTTACTCTAGAAAATAGTCCATGCTGTGGGCTGATGTAGACTAATGTTTAGTCTCTGAATATCATATAATTTTGTATAGAATAACAAACAAGCCCATTAAAGATTTGAAAGGAGCCTCTGGGAGACCAGAGATTCTGAACCTGGGGAAATCTAGACTTGCCTTTTATTTAGGGCTTTTTCACTCAAGTTCAATGGGCTTGCTCCTTTTCTATCAAAATTATACATATTCAGAGACTAAGTGTTACTCTATAGTCCATGCTGTGGGGCTGATGCTACTGGGACCACTGGAAACAGACCTCTGGAAACGTATCAAGCTGTCCATAGTTCTAAGACAAGTTACTAATACACAGACCACAGCTTCAGATCCAATAAACATTTTCTTCCCCATTCCACTCTCATGTCTTAAACTACCTGGCAGATAATTGGCACCCAGCTGTGCAGTTGGGTTTGGACAATTCCCCCAACAAATATATTCCCACAAATGAAGGGAAATTTCCTCACTCAACAATCAGGCCCTTACATTGTATTACTGGTTTACAAATGTTTTGGCCTAAAATTTAACGTAGGTTGTCAAGCTATGAATTCAGATTGATACAGATAAATTACACTTGATATGACATTGTGTGTATATGGATAATATCCTGTCACTAGGGGTGGGTATTGCAGAGAATTTTCATATTGCGATATATTGCGATGCAGAAGCATATATTGCGATATGTATTGCAATATATTGCAAGAATTATTTTTTTAACAAAAACTATTTATAATCGAGTTAATGCTTGATTATAAAGCAAAAACACAACAAAATCACTATGATTGATTAACCTTTAATAAAAACTTTTAATCATGACAAAAAAAAAAGGTAACTAACATTTGGCACTAATGAAACAGGGAAAAGAACAATTAAAAAAAACGGAAATATCTGAAGATTTCCGAGTGTTACGAAGTTTTCCGAATGCATATCCAAATACCGGTTTTCTATCAGCGTATCACAATACGTATCGTTTTCATGTCTGAACCCGGTAAATACCAGTAAACCGGTTATATTGCGCAGCCCTACCTGTCACCTGAATTTATATCTCTGATCAATGGAGTTTGCCTGACAACATTTCACAGTACACCATGAAATTTTGTTTTTCAAGCCTGTATGATGAACTGAACACATCTGTGCACTGAATAAGCATCTCAACACCTGGGAGTAATGGAGGGTGGAAAGAGCCCCCTGGTGTCACCAAGGCAGGTAATTAAAGGTCCAGGTCTCACGCTCATTCCACTCCACCATGGAAGGGCAAGCAGAGCCTTGGTCAAACAGCATTATGGAAGAAGGGGGGTCACATGAGCCACTTGTGTTCAAGTGTCTTAGACCATGTCTGTGTTTGATCTTGTCAAGTTACATTGTGACCTAGATTTAGCAGATGAATGACCAGCGGAAATTAAGATTATTAGTACTACATGGGAATGCCAGGTTAGCACAGGGCAATGTTGCTCAAAGCAATCTTAGTGCTAAGACTATCATAAGCCTATGTTAAAGTATGGATCACTTCAGTGCTAAGATAGCTTTGTGTAACAGAGCCGAGGTCTGAAACTAACACTTGATGAACATGAAAGAGTGAGTGAATGAGTGGGTGGGTGGGTGGGTGGGTGGGTGAGTGAGTGAGTGAGTGAGTGAGTGGAGTGGGTGAGAGAGAGCGGGAGTGGAGTGGGTGAGTGAGTGAGTGAGTGAGTGAGTGAGTGAGTGAGTGAGTGAGTGAGCAATACAAACTACTTCATGTATTGTGACATATATGGAATATTGGTTACAGTGGCACTGGACCATATTGACTCATATTGACTAATTTCCAGCTACATGGCGGCTGTCTGTAACTAATGAAGTCTGAACCAGAAAATCCAGTGATCAACAGCATGAGCATCGTAAAAGCATGATCTTCGCAATAAGCATATGATTCCAAGTATCAACCAAGTCAGCAAGCCTGACCAAGCCTTACAAGTCATATTTATTTCCTCACTGTGGAGAAGGATATGCTTAGATAATATCAGGAGCCTGACCAGGTGAGCTAGAAGCATGTATTGCACACAAGAAACCTGGCCAGGTGCGCTTATACCTGTATGAACAAATGGAAGATAGCCAGGTAAGATGAAACACCTGTACTGAAGATATGGCCAGGAAGGCTACAAGTTTCTGTATTTAACAGGAATGTGGCAAGGTGAGCTAAACAAACCACATATTGAACAACTGGAACCTGGCCTGGTGAGCTAAAATTCATCTACCAACCAGGAACCCATCCAGGTAAGCTAAACACAGCCCAGGTATCAGTTCCTGGAAGTAATCAAGACAAGGTACCTTAACCTCTCCCACATTCTCTGACAATAAACAGGTGAGAGGAATTCTGATCGAAGTTTCAGATTCGGCCAATACCATCAGCGCCAGTGCCTCTCCTGGGACTGACAGAATCCAATTTGCTGGAGAATTCAAGAAGCAGCAGGGTCATCCTATCAGATAACCTGTCTCTTACTCTATAAATAACAAATGAAACACCTTTTATTACTCGTAGATTGCATTTAGAGGTCAGCTGATCAAATGATCCTTCAGACTTTGATGATCTTGCAAGGTGTTCCTCTGGAATATGAAACGTAGACAGAGCTCAGATAAAGAATGAAATATTCCCTGTGAGAACATCAGATGTCATTCACTGAAGCTTATATTACAGATCTATACTCACTCAGATCTATAGTGAGTTTGAAAGTTTTAAGTTTCAAGCTGCTTTTAGCAATACCCCAAGAATATCATGTTGGGAGGACACCAAAAGTGGGCTTCAAACACTGTACCCATGAGGGGAATTGAACCCAGGTTTTCAGCATGACAAGCAAATGCTTTATCCACTAGACTACCCCACCGTTGCTTTAGATCTATATTAGATCATTGTTTATCAAAGGGAATAAAGATAAATACACATGTCATCTCATAAAACCCATGTGCATACCAAGTTTTGGCTGAACATAGAGGATTCAAACCCATTATCATTAGATCCTGGTACAGGTAAGGGAGACAACTCTGACAATGGGCCACCCATTTAGACATATCAGTTATCATGATGGGATGAATGTCAGTGTGCATCAATCACTGCACAGCTCACAACATGACCTGGCAAACATTCATGAAACATTTTCATGTTTTATCTACACTGGTTGAAAGATTCTGTAAGGAATCTCTGCCAAATATTTCAGATTATATCATAGACATCCACACATGTGAATCCTCCAAATACCTGAGTCTGTCTGAAACCGATATGTGTCGATATACAAGTACATAACCCTCCACTCAGACATAACACACGTCAATGGCAGTATACATTTCACTCTCAAACTGGCTTCCCCTCTGATAACACCCCTAGCAGTAATAATTGGTTTATGATCAGATGTACACAATGGTCATACTGCCCCATACTCTTTGTCTCAATGAGCCAATCTGTCTATTGTTTTGACATAAGACATGCGGCTTGATCATAGTTCAGTGCAGAATTATATGGCTTATACTCTACTGGTTTGTTTTCCTGGCGTATAACACAGACATATGTTGGAAAGGAGGTGGTCACAACTCAGGTGAAGTAATACATTACAGCAACAGAGAGTAGGATGGGTGACCTTGTTTGGTAGCTTGAGTGAGTGAGTTTAGTTATACGCTGCTTTTAGCAATATTCCGGCAATATCACAGCAGGGGACACCAGAAATGGGCTTTACATATTGTACCCATGTTGAATTGAACCCAGGTCTTTGGTGTGATGAGCAAACGATTTAACCACTAGGCTACCCAACCCCGCCTGTTTGGCAGCTTGATTCCCGAGTGTTTCTCAAATTTGGCTTAATCCTTACCCACACTGAAGCACATGCAGTCCATGTAGTGGCCCCATAGGCTTTGTTTGAAATAAGCCTGTGTTCACCCAAGCAGTTAATGGGTACCTGGTAGGAGGTGATGGTGACTGTTAACCTTTTGATGTCTGACAGCTTGGGTTATATACACCCTCCCCAGGGAGATGAGAATAAAAAGTGATTAAACAAAATATCCATTGGCTGGAGTAGTAATAATGTAGCACCTTGAACATGCCCCTGTGTGGTGTGGAAACATAGTGGAACATAGTTATCAGTCTTTATTTACAGTACTGAAAAGGCCATAATAATAATAAGGCTTATAGTACATTGTTATTACCTACGAGGGCGAACATATCGGGGTTCATATTTTTCATATGATGCCCTAGGGCAAAATATCACTTTGTCATGGTGACGTGACGTCATGAACAAGGCTATGACTTCACGTTTCTTCTGTGACGTTACTTTCTACATGCGACAACGGCGGGTATCCAGGCTTTGAAAGTAGATTTGGGTTTATTTTCCTCAATTTGACGACTTTGGTAATAAACAGAATATCATATTCGAGCCCATCGATATCATACTATGTTTACGACACTCGTGCCTAAATATCGGTATAACCCTTCTATCTCACTCGGGAAATACCAACATTTAGGCACTTGTGTCGTAAACATAGTATGACATGGGCACTCATATAATATCCTCTATTTACATAAAGTATCAAAGGTTGTAATGGACATAAATATATCATAAATAATATCACATCTGTGATGCAGAGGATGTGATATTCATTGCATGGTATATATACATTGCAAGGTATTTTGTGACTGTTTGATTTTGGGATGACATGAGGGTATAGATTTTGTCTATTCGGGGGTTCAAATAGGAATATTTTTTTATGTATTCTTTACTGATATTTGCATACAAAGGACAAACAAGCAAGAAATGGTATTCATCTTATACATGTACCTCCTGATAAGTACAATATTTACACAATCAGTTTTCCCCTCGATATCACTAAATGTCTCTGACTTGCTTGACAACGATACAAGAATCTGTATTGAAACATCGGATCATCCGAATAAAGGAGTTGTTTATCAATAAAGTTTGTATATTGTGTCTGATCATGAGAACTACATCAGAAACTAGTGGAATATACATATGTTGTTGCTGTTGCTGTTGTTGCTGTTGCTGTTGTTGTTGTTGTTGTTGTTGTTGGTGTTGTTGTATTCCATGAATACATATACTTCAGAGACAGACACTGGTCTATGAGGCGATGGACACTTCCACATACTGGAGGCCGCCTCCGTCGTGTAGTGGTTAGATCGTCCGCCCGGAGAGCGGAAGGTCGCAGCGGGTTCGATCCCCGCCACGTCATAAAAAGACTTTAAAATATGGTACTAAAATTGGTGCCTGGCACCGGCATTAATGGGTGCCTACTGGTCGGTTGGAGTCAGTATAATGTGTCTGAGTGGGGTATTCATGCTTCACTGCGGATGGTATCTCAGTGAGCTAGCACTATAAAACCAGCTTCAGTCTGGGCTAGTACAAGCAGCCGCACATATACATACACACGCATGCACGTCGTCATATGAGCAAAATATTCTCAAGCACGATGTTAAACCCAATTTGACCTCACCTCACCTCCACATACTGGAAGTGGTATAAATACAAGACAGAGGACTTGACAGGCAGATATTTACAATGTCTAAAAACGTTCAGCTGTGTATTTCAACAGCCTGAATCTGGTTCTTACTGTGCACTTGATGAGTGTTGAAGAGGAACAAATTTTATGGATTGACAACTTCTATATTGCAATAGATGCGATGTTTTGGTGTAGATGCTAACACCGTTATCAAGCAAGTGCTGTCAACTAGTGTCTTGTGAGAAACTATTTGTGAGAAATAAACAGTGAAATTGATATATACTCCTCAATATTTGCTAAAGAACAAAATAGTCATCTGTAATCAAAGGCTTTGTCCTTAGCACTGGTTCTTTAGCATATATATTATATAAACTGTGCATTTGTGGGGTTTGAATGAATTGAACTACAGTTTTTAGAAATGCAGTTACCAAGTTTAGGTGACAAATATTATCATTAACAGAATCCATCTTAGCTCCTAAACCATGTCATGGCACAAAGTTTCTCTATAATTCAGCAGCATCATGACCTATACAAAGTTTACATTTTGTTCATAATGGCCCAGGAATTCCTGGCTCAGCCATATGAAACAAATTATAGCTTCCTGGATATGAAATCAAGACGTTGATATTAAAGTGTATTGTACAACACTTGATCCACCTGCCAGGTGTCACTGACCAGGTGTGACAAACGACAGGTGGGAGTGTCAGGTTATTGACATCCCAGGTGAGAGTGTATGTCACGCAACTACGCCAAGCTTTTATTACAGCATCTCATGTACCTGTTTGACCAAAATGTGTCTGAGAAAACGGATCCAAATTTGTTCACAAAGGTGTTATGTTCCCAGACAACACCTTGTCTGTATTGAAAACACTGCTGGGAACACACTAGGAATATCAGTCAATATACTTTTCACAATATGATGCCAAGTTTGACAGTGGCAGTAGAAAAGGTGTTTTTCATACAGATGTCGGTCAGCTGAGTGAAACCTGGGTGAGTGACCGAGCGAGTGAGTGAGGAATGGCCGAGTGAGTAGGATTGGCCGAGTGGGTGATTAAGTGAGAATTGCCCGAATGAGTGAGTAAGGATTGCCTGAGTGAGTGAGGATTGCCCAAGTGGGTGAGTGAGTGATGATTACCCGAGTGAGTGATTGAAGTTTTAAGCCGTTTTCAGCAATATTCCAGTAACCAGAAATGGGCTCCACGCATTTTACCTATGTGGGGAATTGAACCAGGGTCTTCGGTGTGACAAGTGAACGCTTTAATCACTAGGCTACCCCAACACCCATCAAAAATGATCATAAGCATTAAGGGAAGGTCATTATTGTCAGTACATTTGTGCTTCAAATACCTCTTACCACCCTTCTGTGGTATGTGACAGTTCCCTCATATATGATACATGACATTCCCCATTATATCGCCTGTAAACAGATCACCTGACCCCTCCAGGATAGTTACCCCACACTAAGACCCTGGGGTACGTGGCAAGGGTGACAGTTCTTCAACGGGAACCTTTGGTCTTAGTCACACATGGGTCAATAGTACATTAACACATAACATTGTCATAATAAGGCCACAAAAAGTATCTGAGAGGTTGTTAAGTAAGATTTCATTCTAAATTAACAAAACTTGATCGATGTTGATTAAAAACAACTGCTTTTTTTAACGTAGATCTGTGTGTAATTTTGTTGGTTTGGTGTTTATTGCAGCACTCAGCACTCTGGACCAGACAATCCAGTGATTGACATCATTGAGTATTGATCTACACAACAGCGATATAATGTGCCAGCCAAGTTACTGTGAGCATGACCGTAAGACCTCCAGTAATAGACAATATATAATCGAGCACCGCTGTCTCGATATTCATGGGACCAAGAAAAAAATATCAAGTTATCCAAACTTCTAGACATCCGACCTGGGCATATCATCACATATCACTATGAAAGAAAACAAAATGCTTCTCAGTATGTTATGATTCGAAACTATAATCCGTTATCAGTAGTGTTTAGTCGTAACAGTGTGTACTTCCTGATTAAATCCTTCCTAATTAATTCTAATTAAATAAAAAGTGACACCTTCAACTCAATTAGCCCTAATTAGTTTACACTACCGCATCCCATTGATTCGGTTGTGTAAACGTGTGGAAACAACCTCAGTTCAGTGGGATCCTTGCCCATGAAAAGTAGTGAATATCGAGTTTCTTTGCAAATATCGAGTTAAAAGGGTAACATTGCTTGTTGGGTCCATGAAATTATATCGAGATATCCGAAATATCGAGACATCCGTATCGAGTTATCAGAGTTCGGCACAACACTGCTCGATGTGATGACACACAGTCAAAGACGTTACTGAGCCTGACTTCATGATCAACACAGTCATCTCATATGACAAGCATCCATTTCATATAGCTGAAGACCTATAATGTTATCTGGGATACACCAGAGTTTGACAGGAAATAGACATGTGAAATTGACAAGTGTTCGGATCCTGGGTGAAGGAACAGGACAGTCTGAGATTTAATACCAAATCAGCCCATGACAAATTGTTCAAATATTTGTCAGATCCTTGGACAAGTAGACAGCAGCTTTCAGTCAAAACTATTTTCTTCGGAAATTATTTTTCGAAAATCAACATTCACCTGTATGCTAGCGATTAGGTCCTGGATGGGACACAACCCAACAAAAGTACTAGAATCTGTACTTTATCGAGAATGTGTAATCCTAAATATACACTTGTAACTTTCACCTCGACAACTATATACATGTAAATTCATGGAATCATACTGCATTCAATAAAGTATAAAGTAGGCCTAAGTTCATTAGTAGATGAACTTTATGTTCCATTTCGTTGTTATATTTAGTAAGGCCTTCTACATAAGAACTACAATAGTTTCTTTTTACTTTTAAGAATTTTGTTCTGTTTCCTGTGTTTAGTGTTGTCATTTCAAGACACAGGATGCAATATATAGGTGAGGTGAGGTGAAATTGGGTTTAACGTCGTGCTTCAGAATATTTTGCTCATATGACGACGTGCATGCGTGTGTATGTGTATGTGCCGCTGCTTGTACTAGCCCAGACTGAAGCTCGTTATATAGTGCTAGCCCACTGAGATACCATCCCGCAGTGAAGCATGAATACCCCACTCAGACACATTATGTCATCTGGCAAAAGTTTAATTCATTCAAAAAGAACAGCCTATATTATGTTAATAATATTCATGAATGTATCTATTTATTAGATACATAGAGAATACTACACGAGGTCTCATTACATACGAATTATGAACGAAGCGAGTGTCCTTCCTATGGTATCTGACCGGCGGCGAGTCAATCTTTATAGGAAGATCACACAGATTCGTTATAATTGTATATAATGAACCGAAGTCAATATTTTATTTATTACCCGTCTTACATGCATTAAATTGACAAAATAGCGTGGTTTTGTTAATATTTTGGTTTCAAGCCGAAACCCGGTTTCATAAAGAGGTTCGCGGAAGAGTTTTGTACTGTAGTACAATATTTGCATGGCGTCACTGTAATGGCGTCACTGCCTTAGTAACCCGGCGTCCACGATGCATGTCAGTTGTCTTACGCCTCGTACAGCCTCCTACAGTAAACTACTCCGTAGCACCCGTTTCTTGGTTTGCAGTTGCTTTCATTGGCTAACATCACTGGTGGAAACATTGGCGTTCACGTTTTTCGGCGGGTATAATGTCTCAGTTCGACTCACAATAAAACAGCGACACGGCAGCGTTAGCGATGTTTACATTCCACAATGCATTTAGTTGTAGAATGAATGGATCCACGTGATGTCTGTTATGAATGAAAAAGTAGTTCCGTCACAACATGACCTAACTGAGAGGTCATCGGTTATCCAATCAAATCGTTAGAATCTCAGGTCAAGTCGTTGCGACACAGGTCAGCAGCGATACGACACCGCGTGACGCGAAGATTGAGTATGCAACTCCCATCACGTTGACCACGTGGGTAATAAAAGCATTTATTACCACGTGGTCAACGTATGGGTAGTTGCATATTAATCTAAAATGCGTCACACGAGTGTCGTATTATGTTGACCTGTGCCGTAACGACTTGACCTGAGATTCTAACGATTTGATTGGACAACCGATGACCTCTCAATTAGGTCACGTTGTGACGGAACTACGTTTTCATTCATAACAAACACCTGAATTCATTCATTCTACAACTTATATGCATTGTGGGAATGTAAACATTGTGACCGTTGCTGTGTTGCTGTTTAATTGTGAGTCGAACTGAGACATTATATCCATAGAAACATAAACGCAATGTTTCCACCAGTGATGTTAGCCGAGTGAAGCGCCTGCAAACCAAGAAACGGGGTGGGTGCTACGGAGTAGTTTACTGTATGAGGCTGTACGAGGCGATGACAACTGACATGCATCGTGACGTCGGTTACCAAGGGGATAGACGAGAAATGGCGTAGTGATGTCATTACAGTGTGACGTCATGCAAAAAGTGTTCTACAGTAAAAACTTCTTCCGCAACCTCTATATGAAACCGGTTTCGGTTTGAAACCATAGCAATAACAAAAATACGCTATTTTGTCAATGTAAGACGTGGGTAATAAATAAAATACCATACTCGGTCTCATTACATACGAATTAAACGAAACTCGGGACCTTCCTCCAGGTATCTGACCTCGCTTTCGCTCGGTCAGAAACCATAGGAAGGACAATCATTTCGTATAATTCGTATGTAATGAGACCTCAGGTAGTATTCTCTATGGTTGCCTTCAACTATTTACAAAATCTTGATATATATATAAAACTACATGACCGGTGAAGATCAGGGCTGGAACTGGTCTTCAGCAACCCATGTTTGTTGTAAGAAGGGGCTAACGGGATCGGGTGGTCAGGCTTGCTGACTTTGTTGACACATGTCATTTGTTCCCAATTGTGTAGATTGATGCTCATGCTGTTGATCGCTGGATTGTCTAGTCCAGATTCGATTATTTACAGACAGCTGCCATATAGCTGGTATATTGCTGTGTGCGGTGTTTAACGACAAACAAACAAATTAGTCACTGGATTTACTGTTGTGATTGTTTACACTGCTGTCATAGAGACTGAATATTGCTAATATACAAAAACAAACAAAACAAATATTTCCTTTCCTGTCGTGGTAACAGTTTAAGCAAACAATATTCATTTGTAAACAGACTATGAATACCCTTCGTCTTGTAAACTTTGATATTGTTCTCCGGGAGGAACAATTCATTCTCTGATTTTGTAAAAAAGAAAATTCAGATTTTACTTATAATTCTTAAAGGTCACATGCAACGTAAAACACAACTTTGCAGATTCTGATAGCTTTCGGTATGGACTTACCGAAACAAATCATCAAAAATGCAAATTCAACTTATAAAGTTGAAAAATAATGCGATGAAAAAAACGCATGAAATCGGAGTTCAAACGATTCACTAATTTTCCCCAGACTTTTCGGGGGAAAACTGGTTTCAACAGCTGGGCTGCGCTCATAGTACGTGCGCAGTGAAATAGGTTCGCGCAACTTGGAAGCGGGCTGTCCGGTAAATACTCGGTGAAGGCTTTGGTGTGAGCTATTTTCCTATTGTTTTGTTGATATCTCACAGGCGCGAGCTTTTTATATGTTATGACAGTAAATAAACTGTTTATATAATTTCATTTGTCTATTTCACCACACGTTCTTCTTACCGAGTCACTTTCTCAGTTCAATACTTAAAAGCAATGTCATTATTTAGCGTTGACACAATTTCTAACTGTGATATAGATATGTCGTTGTCACACACAAAACTCAATGGTGTTGTTTTATTGACACCTGTGTGTCTGCCTGCCTGTCTGCTAATGACAATATTCAATACACAACTGGGATCACTGACCACATGCAATTTGAACTTAACACCAATCAGGCTATACACCATAAACAAAACGCATTGATTTATGGCCCGAGTTCGGTCTCTGTCACATTATGTAATTACACAGACAGGCAGGTGTGATACTTGAACACATGACATGTTATGATGTCTGTTGATTGCAAAATGTTATACACAAAAATGTAATTTTTTGAGTAAAATTGATATTTTATACTTATCCTGACTCATGCTCTTTTGCTTGTCTCCTTCCTCTTGCGAACATAGTGGAACACTTGTATCTCCCTAATTGAAGTTCCCTTCAATGTAAAATCACTAATTAGTACACCACGAGTTACCTCCCTTCCACAATCGCGGGAACGAGGGCGCCACCTCTACCCATGTGCCTCACTCTCTCCTCATATACTGAGCCCAACATTTGAATTTACAGGGAAATCCAAAGTGTTATTTGGGGAGGATGGGAGGCTGACCTCATGAGTCAGGATAAGTATAAAATATCAATTTTACTCAAAAAAATTACATATTTTCCTTATCCTGACTCATGCTCTTTTGCTTTGTAGAATCCAACAGAGCGGAGAGGTGGGAATATATAATACTTTGGATTTTAATAATTAGTGATTTGAACTGTGATGATTGTAATAAACCCATGAGAACTTCATAAAGGCATTGAACTGATGAATTTCCTGCTGCCAGCTTATCAGCTGCCATATAGAGGTTATTACAATGTACTTATTATGATAAGTATATATAATATTAATACAATGCTTAAGACTAATAGACTTAAGCTTGTTAATATGCTAGTATAAACTCCTTAGAGTTTGTTAGCTAAAATACTTTAAGATATAAACATAGCATTCAAGCTTAAAATATGATTAATTTTAAGCTTAATTATATAATAACAAACCTCTTTAGGGTTTGTTAGTTAAAATATTTATATGATATAGACAGTGCTGAGCTTAAGATATGAATAAGCTTAGCTATATATATATATACAGCAAACTTTGTAGAGTTTGTTAGCTAATACATTTTTACAATATGAGTATAGTATTGTGCTTAAGATATAATTATCTTAAGCTACATATATAATAGCCAAACTTAGTAGAGTTTGTTAGCTAATATATTTTACAATATGAGTATAATACTGTGCTTAAGATATAATTAACTTAAGCTACATATATAATAGCCAAACTTAGTATAGTTTGTTAGCTAATATATTTTACAATATGAGTATAGTACTGTGCTTAAGATATAATTAACTTAAGCTACATATATAATAGCCAAACTTAGTAAAAGTTTGTTAGCTAATATATTTTTTACAATATGAGTATAGTACTGTGCTTAAGATATAATTAACTTAAGCTACATATATAATAGCCAAACTTAGTAAAGTTTGTTAGCTAATATATTTTTTACAATATGAGTATAGTACTGTGCTTAAGATATAATTAACTTAAGCTACATATACAATAGCCAAAACTCTCTGTAGAGCTTATTAGCTAATAGATTTATAATGTAACCATAGTACTAAGCTTAAGATATGATTAGACTTAAGCTAAATGTATATAGCAAAAACTCCTTAGAGTTTATTAACTAATATACTTTTATGTTATAAACATAGTACTGAGCTTAAGATATGATTAAACTTAAGCTATATATATATAATAGTAAAACTCCGTAGAGTTTGATAGCTAATACATTTTATTATGTTGATTTAGACCTAGTATTGAGCTTAAGATATGAAGTAAACCTTAAGCTAAATATATAATAGCAAAAACCTTTTAGAGTTTTAATAGCTAATATACTTATATGGTATCAACATAGTATTGAGCTTAAGATATGAAGAAACCTTAAGCTACATATGTATAGCAAAACTCCTCGAGAGTTTGTTAGCTAATACATGATATAATGTAACCATAAAGCTTAAAATATGATGAAAACTTAAGCCCAATATATAATAGCAAAAAACTCTTTTAGAGTTTTGATAGCTAATATACCTATATGCTATAAACATAGTACTGCTTTAAGATATGAATAAGCTTGGTTACATATATAATAGCAAAAACTCCATAGAGTTTGTTAGCTAATACATGTTATAATGTAACCATATTGCTTAAGATATGATGAAACTTAAGCCAAATAGCAAAAGCTCTTTAGAGTTTGTTAGCTAATATAGTTATATGATATAAACATAGTACTGAGCTTAAGATATGAATGAGCTTAAGCTACCTATATAATAGCAAAACTCCGTGAGAGTTTGTTAGCTAATGTATTTTTACAATATGAGTATAGTACTATGCTTAAAATATACTTGACTTAAGCTAACGTATATAATAGCCAAAAACTCTGTAGAGTTTGTTAGCTAATGCATTTATCATGTAACCACTGTGATGATAAAAAAACGAGCTTAAGCAAATTATATATAGCATGAAGCTATTTAGTACCGTTATAAGATAAGTAAAAATCTGTAAGATTGACTTATCTTCTCGGAGGAACTGTCAACTGTTGTGCAAGGACCATGGGATCGAATTGGTGGATACCTGAGATGTCCTCGGTGGTGATATCTCTCAGATAATGGTTGGCAACCACCATATCGGATCTACAGTAATAAACCCTCCATTATTTCAAAATAACATTTGTGTAGATGAAATTGTAGAAGTAGGGCTCTAATATCAAGAGTATTAAAGCTCATGGAGGGTCGGATTAGGTCCATCTGTCTTGTATGCACGTGAGTATGACAGTTCTGATCCAAACGGAGATATAGTATGCGTGAGACTACACTCTCGTAAGTTGATGATAGAGGAAAAATCTGTTGTATTTTTTTCTTCCTGTTTGGTTTGGTGGAGATAAATTTACAGTGCTCTTGCTGGCCAGCTGATAGCATCATCGTATCATGGAGTCCAAGTATGTCATCCAGGCATGTTCATAAACCTCACTTGTGTGAGGTGTTGTAGCACTATATTCATATCCCCAAGTTGGTACGCGGAAACTTCCGTTTATTCTCCAAACAGAAACTTAGTAGGTTTACTAACCATCTAGTTGTGTTAGTAGCTTGATGATGAAATTCAGGTGTAGTCTGAAACGCTGTGGATTTCGATCCACTTGTATCACGCCGTCTAGGTAAATCGCTATGATGTCCTTGACGATGTATGTGCACAACCGGGAGTTTGTGTCCTCGATGAACTTTATGTAAAATCGCTTGACTGCTGTGCCCTTGTCTAAACTTGACATGGGAGGTTTCTAGCCTGAAGAAAGCAGCCTAATCATGAAGGTTCAGGTTAACTGGGCTGTATGAGGCTTGCTCGCTCATTGATATAAAGTTGTCACTTGCAACCTATGTCTTGAACTGTGAACTATGCTCTAACCTCTGTGTGGAGGCGTTGTTCATCGGGTCCAATCAGAATAAGGCATTTTGATTCTGTAGAGTACCCGCTGTGATGTCACGGTGTAGCAGGAAAAGGAACCTTGTATAATATAGTGCGTCGTTGATATTAGAACAATCATCGGTCTTCATCGTAACTTCCGAAGTTACCAGTGACCACGGTTTCGAGGATTAATGGTAAACGCCACGAAAAGCTTCAAGAAAAATACCTTGCTCTGTAATATTAATGCTGGGTAGGTTATTTTCCTGGCTGTCGTGAAAGTACTTCAGTTTTGAATATAATTCCGACTTCTTTATATATAAAGGTACAATAACTTGTAAGTTGTCAGCTTGTAGACTGTATACATGAATGTATCGGGTCATAATTGTAGAATTAAAGCTGAATTTGTTGTACATATTTCTTCTCAGAAATGTTGGCGATTATGAGTTATACTGGCTGTAACAAGGCTGCTGTTCAATTTCGATATTGAATTGTCTGCGCAGATATGTAATGGTCACGCATGTAGATAATCGATCGTCGTCCGGGATTGCATATACCAGCAATTTATACGAATGAATAGTTGATTTCTGTGAAGATCTATGAAACGCCGTTGACAAATTAATACAGCGACGTTCTGTGTTGTAAATAGCCTGTGCAATTGTCTTCGCGTGGGCTTATAGATTCGCATCTGGCATACAGTTGATAGACAACTTATGCGATGTCTTGAACGGACTGAGGAGTAGCTATATATGACGAGTGGCTAGTATATGGAGACCTTGGAGGAGACTTCCTCGGTGAACGCCGGAGACTTCACGAAGCTCTCGAAGTATCCCTTCTAGATCTACTGGTGAAGTAGACTTGAGCCACTTAGCCTTCGCGACCTTCGGCTGCATCGAAATCAAAGTCCGATTAGAATATATATATATATATATATATATATATATATATAAGAGCGCATTTGCCATGAATGGCCTCTGTGTTTAACAGGATGTGGGGAATTCGTGGCGCATACTCCTCCGCTGCATCCTTGTAGCTGGTGAGGCTCTAGCTCCTTCGAGGCGCCTGGGACTTGCTGGTTCTGCATAAGTAGGGCCGAGTGGATCATCTTATCATTTTCAGAAGTCGTGTACGTAAATCTGGTGATAAGTGTCTCAATGATCGTTCTAGATCTATTTAGGCCAACGAACATACCGCCTCGTCATGGATTCAACTGAACCAATTTTACGATTGTAGTTCTTATTGTTGATATCGATGATCAACTTGTAGTTTTCATCGATGTCTTAAGCCTTGAAGAAAGGGTCCATGTTGTGCGTGGAAAACTTCTGAAGCGTGAAAGTTCGGCAATTATGGTGTCTGAACTTTTGTGGCTTTATGGGATGCTATGTCTAGATTCTGTGCTACCGCAGCAATCGGGTCGATCGGAGGTAGGGTGATAGCATCTGGCGCCGTCTTCCTTCATCAGGTATGTCTGCGTCGTGACTGCCACTCTAGGAAGGTGATGTAGACTTGTGTGCAGACTTGTGTGGTAACCTGTGAGGCTTATCGATGTGGTGATGTGACGAGGAGATCGGAGACTATTGACAGCTTCGCTGGGGCTCTTGAGTAGTCCCTTGACTCTGTTAAATGACGATCTATATTCGGGTGTCCTTCCCGGAAGTGCCTTCGCTAATGCCTTCACGTAACGCTTCTTTCACGAACGCTGCGAGCCTTCGCTGAAGCTTCCCGCGCTCGATTGCTGGGGAACGGCGATTTGAGCTTCGCTAAGGCTTCCGTGAGGTCTGGTGGCTGAGTCTGCATCTAAGGATGAAGCCGAGTGAATGTGATGATCTATCGCTTAGCGATAGGCTTCGCCTTCGGCTGTACATCTGGGTCCTTCGTCAAGGTGGTCTGGCGACTTCCTTCGCCGAAGGCTGCATCGCCTTGGCTGCCACGCTGACTGGAGGTGCCTCTAGAGTGTTGTCTAAGTTGGAGCCTTCGCGAAGGCTCGTACTCTGGGCTGGCTGCTTCTCCAGTCTGTAGTGACCCTCCATCACGACCATGATTTGCCGTAGTAGCTTCGTCTGGGATGGTCTGCGACGAAGTAGTCGGGTGCCATCTCTGGCGCTGTTAGTGGTGGGGCCCTCAGGTAAGTCGCCTGACATCAGTGTAGAGACATCAGGCTGCATGACGATCTCTGCTGATGTCATTGTAGCTGTCACCGGTCGCTACTTGTCTCATAATACGCCGAGGATGATGATCGGCTGATCATCGTAGAGGCCAAGTTCAGCGGCTGGAACAATCTCGCTGAGAAGGTCCTAGTAGACTTCGTTGAATTCCCCTCAGAGGTCGACGCTGCCCTGGGGGTGCGAAGTCTGCGTTGAGTGTTGGTAGCTTACGGGACCCTCAGGAAGATCATCGAATGTTGATCTGCGCTGACATCACTGTTGCCGACATCAGTCATTCTTTGATGTACATCAGGAATGATGATCGGCTGATCATCATACAGGCCCAAATCTCGCGATGAGAACAATCTCGCTGAGAAAGTTCTAGTAGACTTCGTTGAATACCCCTCAGTGCGCGACGAAGGATGTCTGGGGAAGCAGGGCGCTTCTTGAGGCGGGCGGACTACGCCCCGCCTCTCCACCATTCTAGCGAAACCCAGACGCGGGAGGGGGTCGACCAACAGCAGTAGACTGGCGAGGGTTCAGGTGTATCAGTCATGCTAGACTCTGCATCATGGACCTATCTGCTGGCGCGCCTCAAACGCAGAAAAGTAATTATTTATTAAAGGTAGAATTGGATAAATTAGTATCGCGAACTGCAACGTGAATCACATGAAACATGGCGCAGTACAGCTAGGGCATATTAAATGCGGATCAGCAGCAGAATAAAAACGTAATGTGCAACAGTACAGAATTTTTATCAACGTAATCCACTGCAAACAGCACGGGCCCGCATGCATAAACAGTAGAAACACGACTAAATATCAATATATAATTGTTGAAAGATACTAGCTAAACCTCTATAGATCTCTATACGAGGTAACTAACTAAATATAATCAAAGGATATAGTGTGTCGGAGACACACAGGCTTCTCACGCCCAGCTCACTGGGCTTAAGAAGGAGAGAGTGAGGCACATGGGTAGAGGTGGCGCCCTCGTTCCCGCGCTTGTGGAAGGGAGGTAACTCGTGGTGTACTAATTAGTGATTTTACATTGAAGGGAACTTCAATTAGGGAGATACAAGTGTTCCACTATGTTCGCAAGAGGAAGGAGACAAGCAAAAGAGCATGAGTCAGGATAAGGAAAAATAATGAGCATGTATTTACAAAACCCAACATCTCTAATATACACACACAATGAGCCGTGAGGGAATCTGCAAATGAACCAGCTGTTACACTTGAGTGCACACCCACCCGCTCTGACTGGGTTCGGTATCCCGGCTGCTTCGTTTCTTGGGAAGTAAACCCAAGTACACAATATTGCACTTTTGATTTGTAATTGTACGCTTATAATTTTGTTTATATGTCTTTTCATAACCGGCAATGTATATTATATGTCATGAATAAGTGATAATTGTGTTTTAATTATGTTTGATTTTTGGGTTGCATGTGACCTTTAAAGATTTTTAATATTTATTAGTTTTGACTTCTGTGGTATGAAACAGTGTTAGAAATTAACAGATACACGATCTGAAAATATTTAAGGTGTTTAACTAATTATGAACTGAAACCTGAAGGTGTTTAACTAAATATTAACTGAAATATGAAGGTGTTCCTTAACTGTCTTTGAGTCTTTGTGCACACTGAGTGTATGTAACATATATAATTCCTTACAAGCAAATCTCAACAAACCTATGGAGCATGATCACTAATGTCAGTGCTATGTCATCTTGTACTTGACTGTTGACCCGATAATACATAATAGCTATACATAGCACAGGCAATGTACAAGCCTGGGGGTGTATGTTTCATGAATGACTGGCAATGTATATTTGACACATTCCTCACCCAACCTGAGACTGATCACTGGGTAGCCCTTTTGAGCAACCAATCAGATGAGTCATTTGTGTGTGCATGTGTGTGTGTGTGTGTGTGTGTGTGTGTGTGTGTGTGTGTGCATGAGAGAGAGAGAAAGAGGGAGAGAGAAAGAGAAAAAGAGAGAGAAAAAGAGAGAGGAGGGGAGAGAGAGAAAGAGAGGGAGAGAGAGAAAAAGAGGGGAGAGAGAGAGAGAGAGAGAGAGAGAGAGAGAGAAAGAGAGAGAGAGAGAGAGAGAGAGAGAGAGAGAGAGAGAGATGTTTGTACATGTGTACCGTATATGACCGTCTATAAGCCGAATTTTGAGGACCAAAAAAAACAGTCTGTAGAAGGGGGTCGTCTTATCCATGGGTTACGCTTTCGTCAAACTGTTTTCCAGGGGTAAGAAAACAACATCGTATCACTTCGCGTGTGTGTGCATGCATTTGTGTTTCCTGCCAATCAGTCTACATGTAGTGGATTTTCAAGCCACAGTAAATTTCAAGCCATACCATAATGAGGAACACCGGTAATAAGCTTCACACAGAGAACTGAACCCAGAGGAAGCCTTCCACCTCCATTACCTACTATGCCACCCTATAGTGCTGGCCATGATGAAGGGAAACACACATAAATTAGGGACAGTCCTTTAGCGAGCCTGGTGGTTCAACAGGAAAGAAATCCAGTACCAGTATTTATTATTTCGTATCTCCGGTTATCTGAAGCTGTCGCATTGTGTGCATTATGTTTCAGCTTTATTTCATTATAAAGCTATTGGAATCTTGCTTTCATCTTATATCTTAACCAACTATAGACATGTCTGATATGATCTATCACAATCATTTCATCGTACGCTTGCATATATTTATTTAGTTTTTTAATAAATCTATGGAAACCTAAGAACCTAAACCTGCCCAAATGCTAAGAACAATTGTCATAATTTTTACCAGTATGATTTTTGTTTGTTTAATGGACATACTTTGCAGATCTTTTACTTCATAGTGTGACATGAAAACTCCCCTAGTGAATTAATGGGTACTGCCACCTTGCCAGGCCTCACAACTAACACCATGAATCCTACCTGTAAAGATAATCCACGAGTCCATTGTTACACATCACTACCACATGGCCATACATGAACAAAGGTTCTGAACATTTGTTCACACAGAATGAAAATAAAAACAACCATTACCCATCTCACAAATACCATTTAAATATTTGTCTAACAATTCACACAATGACACATTACGTGTTATTATCCCCTAAAACGGATATACTCCCGTGACAGATGTATATTTCAACTCGGTCACTGTCAATCATCTGTCATCCCATCCACCTGTGTCACACAACATGGTGACCTACTAAACCATTCTCAGTGACCAGGCACCTAATCGTACCCCATATAATGATAAACACATAGATTAGACCAATCATGTGATATTAAATGATTCATCCTATTCAAATCAATTCCCTATGTATTACAAGACTCTGTGCCCTGTCTAAATTCACGAAACATCCAAGGACAGTTTTTCGAAAATAAGTGACACGAACAAAACAGTTTTCAAGGTCTGTTATCATCAGCGGACATCTGGCTGTTGAGAAGAATTATCATAAATGGCTGTTCCTTTGTCACAAGGGATCTGTCCCCAATAAAGACTGAGGGTTTTGAAGCTGTGAGTCATCATCATGTCAAATGTCACACTTAGTTAATAAAGCAGAGTTGTTGAATGTAACAAGCATGTTGTAACTACAGTCCAGCACAGATTAACAGTTTTACACTTTATGGAAAACATTAACACTGAAAGATTTTATGTATCTTTTGATATTTTTATTATGACTTGTTTGTTGCAATGGTCAGATTATATATGTCAGCGATATAATTTTAATGTTTAAAGTATAGTACAATCATTCATTGATAGCCTTAAAATAAAAACTTTTGCTTCACAGCTTATAAGGTTTGAATTACTGAACAATTTTGTTTTGTTTCATCAATATGATAAAGTATTTTAAAGAAAGGGTGTCACAGTCAGAAGATTTTCTTTCATCAATATTCCAGCAATGTTATATCAGAGTCATCTTTATAAACTAACTTAAAACAGGTCTCCATGACATACCAATAATCATCAAAGAATACTTATATTATAAATTGTCTTGCAAAATATCTATTTCTTGCCATGAAAAAACGAAATAAATTTCTTTCAGTCTTTGTACCCACAAATGTATAATTGTGTAGCTCTCATGATGTTGTACGGTGCTCTAATGATTGTATATTCTGTACACCTGATGTATAATGGGCCTGTGGCCCCTTTACTGAATAAAACTCTCTTTCTCAATAAATGGGTTTAACATCACTTTGGAAAGTACAGCAAACTATGGTTATAGTGAGTCTGTGAGGATGGTTCTACGCTGCTTTTAGCAATATTCCAGCAATATCCCGGTGGGGACACCAGAAATGGGCTTCACACATTGTACCCATGTGGGAATCGAACCGGGTCTTTGGCATGACAAGCGAACACTTTAACCACTAGGCTACCCCATGGTTATAATGACCTCAAGGGGACCACTAATTTTAGTTTGTTATAACCATGGATTGTTGTACACATTTTGACTAAAAGATAAAGCAAGTTTCCAGGATATCGGTCAGTTCATTATAAATGTTCATTATAAACAAAGTTTATTACTATGGTGCTTGTCACAGGATTCTGGTATGCAAAAGGGATGTAACTCTGCAAAGTGAATAGTGACACCTAAGAAGGCTAATCCACAGATAACTCTTTCATAAAGACTCGAGACTGAATGAGACAACCCCTAAAACACATTTTATTCATGGGAATCAAACCTTGGTTTTCTGGGTGGCATGTAAACACTTCCACCACTTGGACTACTCTGTCGACCGCTATTTGTAAGCAGGATTGACATGTCCATCAGTCTGTTAGTCCAAGACTAATGAATATATATGGAGAATAGTTGTTTTCTCCTAGACTAACATTTCGTCTCTGAAATTAAATAAAAAACACAGAAAAATCAGCTCCTAAATATTCTTTATAGACTATAATCAAAAGGAGTCCAGAGTCTTTCAGTGTCTACTCAGGCTGTAACAAATGAGATGAATATGATTCATATATATCGATTACTGGGTGACGAACAGGAATACTGGACCATAAATACAATAGGAAGTCATGAGAAGGGGGGATATTCAATAAATTCAGTGAAACAATAACAAATTAATTATTTGAAGTGTTTTGACCATGTTGACAATGACCAGTGACCACAATACTGTTCAATTAAATTTATAAAAGTGTTAGGCAATATCCTGTCTGGCTTGGAACTATTCCATTTTGCATATGTCATTTTGATAAATAATACCCAAATTCAAGTAAAAACACACCTTTTAAAGTTGTTATTAATATTAAATTCCTGTGATCGTGAATAACAAATTATGGGGTATTTCGAACGCTGAATAATGGTTACAATCCTTGTGATTTTCAACTGTGCACAATGTCACATCACTATTTTGTTATATCTAAAACACTTCATATAATCAAGCAAGAACGTTTGTTTGTTGTTCATTGTTTACTGACTCATTCATGAATATGATAGCAGTCATAGCATGATAGTAGAACATAAAATTCTGCGACTGACATCATGACACCTATGCAATTGGAAGACAATGACATATATAAACAACAGAAGTGACCTTGACTACAAAATCTTGTTAATTCCCTCTTTCAACTAAAATTGGGTGATGAAAACCAGTTCTAACCTGAATCTTTGAGGGTAAGAAAGTAATTTAATCATTGGGTATCTTTTTATTTTTAATAACCTTAAACTTGATCTTCAGATAGAACATTACATTTTAACACATTCTTTCAAAGACTTGTCATGTCGTTCTCCACTCATGTCCACCAATATCTGAATATTTCTGCATTTCATGCATTCATGATTTAACCATGCAGATCAATGGTTCAAAATTTTTAAATAATTTAACAAAAACCAAGAGACCCACTCTACATTTATTCTAACATTCAGTACAGAAATGATGGAAGAACTGTGGATTTAATTTCTTTTCCAATATTAATTTCCGGTCAGCCGCCTGTTGACCCGTGCAGCACCTCAACAGTGAGTGTCCGACATAATCCATACAATGTATTTGTCAACAGGCTCAACTCGGAAGAAAACAGAAGCCCTACATTTGTGAGGAATATTTCCCAATGAATGAGGTGTCGATCACATCCTGTCCAAAAGATGACCTATCGGTTATCAACTGGGAGGTTTGTGGTCAGAAATGTACACAAGTCAGATAAACAGTGGCACCACATTGATTTGGTTGGGTTAGCTTCTTAGTTTATGCAACAAATCCAAAATGATGATAAGAGATAAGATGAATTTAACAGAAATGGAAAAATCATTACAGTTGTTTTATCAAAATGTGCATTTTTTCCTAACTTGAAATTTGCATGTTTCCTAATTGCTGACGTATCTAAGACAATGAATATTTTTGTGTTCCTTGAATTGAGCCCTGATATACTATGTTTAGCAATATTTTACTCAATAGTGTTAGAGCCATAATGCGTAAACAAAAACACTTGAAAATCTAAATCATCACAAATCTGGGTTTAAATTCATGATGATAGAACTTTGATATAAAGGGACACAGCTCTGCAGTTGAAAAATGTAGATGTTGCTGTTTAAACAGAAAACACAGACAGGTTGAAAATGAAGTTAGAACACCACAACCAGCAGATCCTGACAGTCAACACTTTATTAAGAACAGCAACTGACCAGTCACTTGACCATCCTCATCTTATTATTGACTACGGCGTGCTCATCAGTAAAATAAATCAAACAGTTTCTCTGGAACAGAAATTTTCTACATATGTAGCGAAATGGAAACAGGCAACACTCCAGAGTTAACTGGTTTTCAATACATCTTCTTTTTAAAAAAATGGAATCTTTTTTTAAATGTCTTTGGTTTCAAGATACTGCAGCAGCTGAGATTTCAATCTTGTTTCAAATGTCTTAAAAAAAGTGGACTGAACACAAAAACAGGAATTGGTATCAGGAACCAGTTCATTTGGCCTTCATGGTCTGATTACAAGACACAGCTTTGACATAAAAAATGGAGTGCCAAATTACATATGCCTTGAAATTAGGTGAGGGAGACCAGATGTTTCTGTCAATATTTTCCTCAAATGAATATATTGGGTAAACACTTAAAGCTAATGTTTTCGCATTTTGGTGCCAGTTTAACAGTTAAAGAAAGTATCTAGAAGATTTTCCAAATTTTTATTTCATTAGAATGACTTTGTTGAAAATTCCCCTGAACAGATGAAATGGTCCTAAAGCTCCAAGCATGGACCTCCAGTTTGGATGATGGTCCCACAGTTCTGAGCATGGTCCTCCAGTTCTGTGCATGGTCCTTCAGTTCCGTGCTTGATCCTCCAGTTCAGAGCATGGTCCTCCAGTTCTGAGCACTGTCCTCTAGTTCTGAGCACTGTCCTCTAGTTCTGAGCACTGTCCTCTAGTTCTGAGCACTGTCCTCCAGTTTTGTCCATGGTCCTCCAGTTCTCAGCATGGTCCTCAATCCTCTGTGTACATGGTCCTCATTTTTTTTGCATGGTCTTCCAGTTCAGAGCATGGTCCTCTAGTTCTGAGCATTGTCCTCAGTTCTGAGCACTGGTCCTCCAGTTCTGAGCACTGGTCCTCCAGTTCTGAGCACAAGGTCCTCCATTTTTTTGCATGGTCCTCCAGTTCAGAGCATGGTCCTCTAGTTCTGAGCATTGTCATCTAGTTCTGAGCACTGTTCTCCAGTTCCGCGCTTGATCCTCCAGTTCAGAGCATGGTCCTCCAGTTCAGAGCATGGTCCTCTAGTTCTGAGTACTGTCCTCTAGTTCTGAGCATGGTCCTCTAGTTCTGAGCCTTGTCCTCTAGTTCTGTGTATGATCCTCTAGTTCTGAGCATGGTCCTCTAGTTCTGAGCACTGTTCTCCAGTTCCGTGTATGATCCTCCAGTTCAGAGCATGGTCCTCCAGTTCAGAGCAAGGTCCTCCAGTTCAGAGCATGGACCTCTAGTTCTGAGTACTGTCCTCTAGTTCTGAGCACTGTCCTCCAGTCCTGATCATGCTCCTCCAGTTCTGTGCATGGTCCTCCAGACCAGTTATGGTGTTCTAACTTCATTTTCAACCTGTCTGTGTTTTCTGTTTAAACAGCAACATCTACATGTTTACACTGCAGAGTTGTGTCCCTTTATATCAAAGTTCTATCATCATGAGTGAGTGAGTGAGTGAGTATGGTTTTATGCCGCTTTAGCAATATTCCAGCAATATCACGGTGGGGGACACCAGAAATGGGTTCACACATTGTATTGTGCCCATGTGAGGAATCAAACCCGGGTCTCTAGCGTGACAAGATAACACATTAACGACTAGGCTACCCCACCGCCCTGTGTACATAGTCAGAGTGAGTGTTTTATGCTGCTTTCACCAATATTCCAGCAATATCAAAGACACCAGAAAACTACTTCACACATTAATTGTAACCACGTGGGGAATCGAACCAGGGTTTCTTGAAGTTAAAATCATGTTGACTTTGTCTCATAAGAAACGTGTTAGAATGTCAACTCACACAATACTAAACTTGTGGCCAAATTTGTTATTGAATAGAACGTTGAACATCTCAATAATAATATCACTTACTTTGTAGATATACTGCCACAATATTTTTCAATGTTGAAAGTCGCACACACCCAACTTCGCAGAGTATTCACTTCTATACTCTGCAACAGTGCAAGCTACACATTACGGTTCATTTAGCTCATTATGTACAGGGAAACAAGACGCTGTTAGGAGCTTAAGCCGGGCGCTTTAAGATACTACTTTGTAATAACTAGTATTCAAAATACAAGACGTCTGTTGAGTAGTTACGTCGACCGAAGTTTCTGACTATGAAAACACCGAAATGACTTTCGAAGCCTCAATTACTAATAACACCATGTCTTTACAGATTATATGTTCTGTTTTTATGCACATTCTAACATATTTGCGTAGCAAAACGAAGACATTATCTCACAATTGAAATCTGTCATACGCAACGGTACAGATTGCATTGCAGATGTCTAATATTAAGTGTGTACAGATATAGGGATAGCATCAAGAATCACCAGGGTGACCAAGGCAGGCTGTAAACATGCTATTGGAGAGTAAAAAGACGCTAAAGATGACATAAAACATCTGGCCAAAATATAACGGGCAATGATTCATAAATAAATTCAGGTATCATTTTGTTAAAAGGTCATGATAATTATGCTATTATTCAAAAAGTGATGATAGTTTATGATCTAAACCAGATGACATCCATACCTTTTTAGCTTGCTGATTTTTGGTTGCGTGGACAAGATCAGTTCTTCTAAGATCCGTTGATTAAATACAGTCATGAGAATGGAATATTTTATGGCCAGTACAAAATGAATCTGTAGTATCTGTAATTTGGATAGGATTATATTTTACTGCACTAATGGCTGACAGTTTTGCAATGACAAGCTGTTGACATTATGAAATGTGATTTCTTTGATCTTCAACATTTAAAAAAATAGAAACTAATTCCTAAATGTAAAATATGTTTACTGGAGTTTCATCTAGTTATCAGTAGCACATATTTAAAAGCTAACTGAAGACATAGTGTGTTTAATAATTGTCTTTAAACCAATTAACTCTGAATGAATCTTGTCCGTCATATAACCTGTAAACTCACTCGAAGACTTTTTAAGACTAATACTTGATCGTATCTCAGGTTACATTTTCATTGTTCATTAATTTGCTAAAACTTGATACATTGGAAAAATTGAAATGGTAAAATTTACATTAAATATAGTGAGATCGTTGCCGTGGGTTAGAGGCGACCTTATTCGAAAAGTATGTGGAGAAATATCGACAGAAGGCTAAAATTTTCTATACTTGCAATGTATTTGGTGGGGAATAGTATACAAAGAGTTCTGTCCCTTTGATGACGCCCGTCCCAAGTCACTTATAATCAACAGTACTTTGTTCTTATGTATGTAAACTTATATTTGTTCATATACTTAGTATATTGGCGAAACATGTATTTAAGGCTAAAGTCAAAGTCTTCATTCTACTGAGACATTTGAACTGTATTGAGAAACTGGCCTTTATTGCAGTAGTTAATTGTGTCGTTCAGTTTTCGATCACTTTTGAGATACCTGATGAAAATCAAAATGTTTGATGTGTATGTGATTGTTTGGGAGTGGTGGACTTTACTGGTCGCACTAATGAAGTTTTTGATCGGCACCGGGTACTTAACCCTAAAGATCCAAGGGCTATGAGTCTAACGATATAGTTGCTACCCTGACCCTAACAAAACTAACGCTAAGAATCAGGAGGCACCCAGGCTTCCAGAGCCTAGAACCTCTCAGATAATTAGAACTACTGAAAGCTGTGCTTGATAATTTGCTAAATATATCTTTGTTGATATGTCTTTTTCAGAAGCCATGCTATCAACATCACATGCAAGAACAAGTGGACGAATACAAGATGAAATTGACAAGTTTTGATTGCAGGCCTCAACGAAAAAAGCATGCTGGTAGATTTTGGTCATTGGAGCCTTCAACCATCAGTGTCATGTGACAAGCCCTCGTCTGATGGATATGAGGTTGAAAATCTGACATCACGAGACTCTTCCCTCCAACGTAGAGGTTTCCTGGCTGAGAACTTCATAAAACCCCCTGTCAACATTACATACAAATTTCCATGTAAAATTTCTATCCATCAGATATTTATCAACCCAGTTGTTGGAGCTCAGAAATCTACAGCAATTGAAATCTACACCTCATCAAACAGAATCATAAATTCATGGCTCGGTGACATTGATTCAGGTAGAAATGGCAGAAGGGGAGGACTTTTTGACAGCCCTTTTTTCATCAATATTGGCAAAATCAGTTCAGACATACCAGGACGATTGTGTTTTACATATCCAAGATTTGTAGCAACCCCGCCCTACTCTGTGGACAGAATGTGTACCAATGGATGTCAGATGTCCGAATTGAGAAATCAGCGAACTCAGTGCCTGACAGCTGTCAGTCAACTGACAATCAGAATCACTCGCACCAGTGGCTCATGCATCCCTGCTGTAAAATCTGTTCAAATCTTCGGCCAACCTGCTGTCTCAAATCAGAGAGAAATACTTGAAAAAGTCTACAAAATATACTTGGAAAGCATAACTCCAATGCCAAAAATTGCTGACAAAGTAAATACAACAGAGACAAAACCTAATACGAGCTTAGAAACCCATTCAGGTCTGGAAATACCGGATGAGTTCTTGGACCCAATAATGTGTGAGATAATGGCGTTGCCAATGTTGTTGCCATGTGGAAAGAGTCTTGACCAATCAACTCTAGAGAAATATATTGACACTGAAGCTTCATGGGGGCGACAACCTAATGATCCTTTCACAGGAGTTCCATTTTCTGCAGATTCCAAACCAATTCCAAACAATTCTCTGAAATCAAGAATTGATGCCTTTGTGTTGCAGAATTCCAACAATGAGAAATTGAAATCTGTGCCAAGAACACTTGGGAGAAAACATGGAGAGATTGTAAATAAACCAAGTCAGACATCGCTATTTCCATCAGTGTCAAGTACAGCACATTGCAGTACTAATTCAAATTTGAAACGAAATATGGATTTTCATGAACATGAAAGTGAATTGCATTCCAAAAAACTAAAACCTGACTCTTCAGTTCTGAGATCAACAGTGGTATCATCAAATGGAATGTCAGAAAACAATCAAAACAGTTCACAACCTAAGCTGTCACAATCAAGGGGAGGTAACTCCCATTCTCATCATCCAACCTCTCATGAATCACAACTAAACACCAGTTTGAGCCAAGCTATGTCTCTTCTTAATGGTTTGCCATCATTCACAAAAAGACAAAGCATTGCAACCAAGTGTGAAGAGTTGAGAGAAACATGTGTCAGTTGCCACAGTGATTTAGATAAATCTAAATCTGTTTATAAACTAGTGTGTTCCCACATGATCTGTCGGTCATGCTTAGTGAGACCAGGTTCGTCCAAACAAATTATACACTGTGGAAAATGTGATAATGTCAGCCCATTGTCACAGGTCACAAGGGTTCATGTATAACAAATTTGATTTGCTTTTCTAAACTATTCAAATTAATATTTTGGATTTAAGGGAAGAATGTTGCTCTGGCATATCACAGTGTGACCAGTGAGTAATATGGAATGTCGATGTATTTATTGTGATAGACAGGTTATATGAAGGTTGCCTTTACTGAGCGTACAAGGTGGTCCAGTTGCCTGTGGGTTCATGAGTTCATCATGCCCAAAATAAGGGTTTGGTTACGACTTTGGTACAGTGTGTGGAGCCCATTGGTACTGTCATCTGCCACAACTTTGCTGGAATATTGCTAAAAGCAGCAAAAAGCCATTGTCTAACACTACTTAGAAAATGCTTCTTAAAGGAATAAACCTGTGAAGGTCCGGGTTAAAATATTGGCCTTCAGTAACCCATGCTTGTCGTAAGAGGTGACTAACAGGATCGGATAGTCAGGCTCGCTGACTTGGTTGACACGTGTCATCGGTTCCTAATTGCGCAGATCGATGCTCATGCTGTTGATCACTGGATTGTCTGGTCCAGACTCGATTATTTACAGACCGCCGCCATATTGCTGGAATATTGCTGAGTGCGGCGTAAAACTAAACTCACTCACTCACTCTTAAAGGAATAAAAGGTTTGAATAAAATGAAAAGCATAACACACATATATATTGAGTTCCTGGACACCAGAACACAATGGATAGACTATTCTGAATTATTTTCTTCATTGGGAAATACGTTGCTTGGCATAATTAAAACAATGCTGATCTTGATTGTGTTGTGCCATTTTTTAAAGGAATGTTGACATGAAGACTGTGCCCTGTGTTTCAACTCTGAGATCCAATTATAAAATATTAGTACTAGTGTATGTGAGGTTTCGTTTAGTCCAGCACATCTTCATAAGTGAATGAATGTTGTTTTACTCTACAGATTGCAATATTTAGTGATGTATGATGGTGTCAGTAGTCTGGATTAGATAAACCAATGGCTGATGGCATGACAGTTTATTTCTGAAGTCTGTTTACAATGCCACTGTTATGGGGCAGTTGGGTAGCCTAGTGTCAAAGTGTTTGCTTGTCAGGCTGAACACTGGGATAGAGTCGGTACATGGGAACAATGTGTGAAGGTCATTACTGATGCCCCATGCTGTGATATTGCTGGAATATGCTTAAAGGCGGCATAAAACCCAACTCATTCACTCAATGTTTGTCCCAATCAGGGGCATGAGGGGACAGCTGGTTAGAGGTGAGGTGAGGTGAAATTGGGTTTTACGTCGTGCTTGAGAATATTTCGCTCATATGACGACGTGCATGCGTGTGTATGTGTAAGTGCGGCTGCTTGTACTAGCCCAGACTTAAGCTGGTTTTATAGTGCTAGCCCACTGAGATACCATGCTGCAGTGAAGCATGAATACCCCACTCAGACACATTATACTGACTCCGAGCCGACCAGTCCTTGTTGTACCCATTAATGCCGAGCGCCAGGCGGAGACCAACAAGTACCATATTTTAATGTCTTTTGGTATGATGCGGTCGGGGATCGAACCAGCAACCTTCCGCTCTCCGGGCGGACGCTCTAACCACTACACCACGGAGGCGGTCACACAGGTAGAAGGGTTGACAGGTAGTGTGATAAGATGACTCGGTTCATGGGTTGTCAACTTACCACATGGCCTGGATTGCTGGTCATGATATCAAGCAGTGGATTTTTTTATTCAGATTATAATATTTACAGGTGTTGGTCATATGGCTGGAATATTGCAGACAACACAACACAACACATTCCAGTCAAAACTTTACCTGGTAGGAGTACAAGTCAAGAAATTTTGAAAAAATTCTCTTTTATAGACTCATAATTCAACTATTTCAAATTTGATTTGTGATATTGCAAGGACTGAACAACATTCAGTTGATCTCGTAGCTCTCTGTGAACTTTCTACAACCTGTTCCTTTTAATATTTACTATTGCCAATGAATTTATTTACACCACATTTGTAGTTCAGTGTATGTATCACGTGTTCTTCTGAGACAAATATATTTAGTTGCAATGCCAACACTTATTCTGTCGACTGCATTCTCGGTAGACTAACATCTTAACATAACTCTGAAATGAACATGTTTTACAGAAAGAAACGGTTCCTGAAAAGGAGCCGAAATACTTTCTTCATTTCCGAATCTAGACTTACCACATATTCCAGATTTGCGTGGGCTTTCTGGATATAATTGTTTCCCGGCAACATGTCGAAATATATATTTTACGAGCGCTTCACTACGTGTCGGCTAGGTTGATGACGCGCTCTGGTCAGAACAGCGTAGGAAAGCACATGACATGATTGCCATGCATTGTGCGCTTCATTGACAACAGAGTGAGTGAGTTTAGTTTTACGCCGCACTCAGCAATATTCCAGCTATATGGCGGCGGTCTGTAAATAATCGAGTCTGGACCAGACAATCCAGTGATCAACATCATGAGCATCGATCTGCGCAATTGGGAACCGATGACACGTGTCAACCAAGTCAGCGAGCCTGACCACCCGTTCCCGTTAGTCGCCTCTTACGAGAAGCATTGGTTACTGAAAGCTCATTCTATCCCGGACCTTCACGGGTTCATGACAAGAGAATATTGTAAGCTGTTATCAAGACAGTGCATTACAAGGTGTTATCTTGCGCCATCTCTCCACTTGACAAAGAGACTACCATGTATTATGCAACACACATGTGCCAAACTTTTGCAGTTTCACTTTTCAATCCCGGTTTTGATTCCCCACGTGGGTACAATGCGTGATGCCCTTCTGGTGTCCCCGCCGTGATATTGCTGGAATATTGCTGAAAGCGGCGTAAAACCAAACTGGCTCACATTTCAACCTTATAAGGCCACATCTTTTGGGTATTAATTCAAATCAGTTTTCACGCAGTATTGTGCACGTATCTTGAGTGTGAGTGAGTTTAGTTTTACGCCGCACTCAGCAATGTTCCAGCTATATAGCGGCGGTCTGTAAATAATCGAGTCTGGACCAGACAATCCAGTGATCAACAGCATGAGCTACGATGACGTGTCAACCAAGTCAGCGAGCCTGACCACCCGATCCTGTTAGTCGCCTCTTACCACAAGAACGGGTTACTGAAGATCAATTCTAACCCAGTTCTTCACGGGTGGTATCTTGTATGTAGGTTTATGTTTATGTTGGTGTTGCAGACTATTCCACTCATTCACAGGCTTGTGTGTGTGGTACTACAGTCCGTTTGAGTCAGAAACGGACCGATGAATTGCAAATTTTATCATTGTACAAAATTGCCACATAAATATAAATAGTACACATGTTTATCATTTACTAATACCTAACTGTTACCTAACTGTTAGGTATTAGTAAATGATAAACATGTGTACTATTTATATTTATGTGGCAATTTTGTACAATGATAAAATTTGAAATTCATCGGTCCGTTTCTGACTCAAACGGACTGAGTCAGGACACATTGAAATACTATGCCGCTTGAACAATATACTCCACTCGAACGCCTACAGAATCCGAGCCGTCAACCCCCGTTATATCCTCTTAAAGCAGAGGGGGCGGTGGGGTAGCCTAGTGGTTAAATCGTTCGCTCGTCACGCCGAAGAACCGGTTCGAATCCCCACATGGGCACAATGTGTTTAGCCTATTTCTGGTGTCCTCCGCCGTGATATTGCTAGAATATTGCTAAAAGCGGCGTAAAATGTAACTCACTCACTCTTAAAGCTGAGCGCCCGGCAAGATAACAACAATTACATTGTACCTTCGTTTTACACATTGTGGTTTGGCACAACCGCCGGGGATCGCCCCACCTCCTGCATGCCGCTCTGTCCACTAGACCACGGAGGCGGGCTCATATAATTAAGTAGGAAGAGTTCCAGCCAGTGCAATGTAAGTGACTCGAGTAAGTGTAACCTTTTCCTTACAACATATCGATGGGAAATATACGCACATTGTTCGCTGCACTGAAATAGCAGAGAAAGCGATATAACACTGTAGAGGTTATACAACATTACACACATGCACACACATACAGCACACAGCACGCACAAAGTTAGCCATCCAACCGTTCAGCCACGCTTCTTCCACAAAAATGGAAGTCGGGCAACTGACAGTCAAGATGGGGACTTTGTGTACCCATCTGACAAGCTGGTGATTAGGTGCCTGAGTATGATTTCGAATCCGGTTGAGACTCAACCCAACGAGGCAACTAGAATCTGTACTTTACTGAGAAAGTGTGATCCCAAATATAACACATGTTGCAGCTGACCATTATATAAATGTGTATTTCTGGCAGTTTAGTTTGAATTGCTTATTAAATATATGTGAAGTATGAATGAAGCATTAATGCCTCTCTGTGTCTATAATGTTGCAACGTTTCATTTGTGAAAAAAATACATTGCGTGCACAAGACAGTCTTCAGTATTTTATTTCAAGTATTTTCTGAGATAACTCGGTTTTTTCGAAACAATCCTGGCCCGACCCCTCCCACCCACCACATCTAATATCAAATGGTTAATCCGGAATCACCATGGTGGTAGAGAAGTAGAGATTATTATACGAGCAAGTGTGTCATACAAATTATACGAAACGAGCACAATTTTGCACGAGTTTCGTATAAGTCGTGTGGCACACTTGCGAGTCTAATAATTTCTTTATTATCCTTCATGTGCATTTGTGCAGTAAAACACGCTAAGCAAGTGTGACTGTCCTGTTCATTGACGTCACGTTCAATTGTTTAATGAATCACAGACGACGAAACACAGAAACAATGGTTGCTAAGCAAAAGTAATATGTGCACATGTATAAATAGAGGATGTTATATGAGTGCCCATGTCATACTATGTTTACGACACAAGTGTCTAAATGTTGGTATTTCCCGGGCGAGAGCGAGGGATATACCGATATATAGGCATGAGTGTCGTAAACATAGTATGATATGGGCACTCATATAATATTCTGTTTATTACCGAAGTCGTCAAATTGAGAAAAATAAACCAAATCTACTTTCAAACATAGGCTAGCTACCTGCCGTCGCCTATGTAGAACGCAACGTCATAGAAGAAACGTGATGTCATAGCAATGTTCATGACGTCACGTCACATGACAAAGTGATATTTTGCCCTAGGGCATCGTATGAAAAATATGAACCCCGATATTTTCGCCCTCGTAGGTAATAAATACAGATATATGCCGTCCTTTAACAATTTACGTACCCGTGCGTTGAAGGCGTACTGATCCAAAACATTTCCAGTTTTCATTTTAGGCACATCGGCATGCATGCAGATAGGAACAAAAAGCATAGGCCCTTTATTTGTGTTTAGGTTTACTTCTTAAACTCTGGCCCGCCTACAAGTTCGACTGTAAGTAAAATGCATACTTTTCAGATTACGCGACTGGCAATGTCGCCGAGCTTCTTACAGTGTTACCTATAGGAAGGACAGGTACGGTAAGACATTATATACTGGTGCGTGCTCTGGTACTAGTATCACATATTGTAGTCTTTACTCGGAGACACTAAACTGCCGTACAGAAGAAAGAAAGTGGGCAAACTCTCCGGTTTAATGTTAATTTTGGCTAGATATTGTGGTGGCTGTATACTGTCTGACTAACCCGTGATCCAGTGGATAGAGCGTTTTGTCGGAGTGCGGCAGGTCGGTGGTTGATCCTCGGTACCGTCATACTCAAAGACGTTAAATAGATGATACTTATTGTTACCTTGCCTGGTGCCCAGCATTAAGGGGATGGTCGACTAAAGTCAAGAGGCGGTATGCTGCATCTGAGCGGGGCATCCATGTTAAACTGCAGCACGGAATATCCCACCACACTTCAACCTCCATCTCAAAGGGTACATGCAGGAGGGTGGGTGGGGTTCACCTGCAGAACAGCATGCTACACCTGGTTCTGTGTTACCACATATGCATTGCAACCAGCAACTAGGCAGTTCCAGTACTTCTCTTTTCTCCGTACCCGTGAAGGTCCGGGTTAGAATGAGCCTTCAGTAACCCATGCTTGTCGTAAGAGGCGACTAACGGGATCGGGTGGTCAGGCTCGCTGGCTTGGTTGACACATGTTATCGGTTCCCAGTTGCGCAGATCGATGCTCATGCTGTTGATCACTGGATTGTCTGGCCAGACTCAATTATTTCCAGACCACCGCCATATAGCTGGAATATTGCTGAGTGCGGCGTAAAACTAAACTCACTCACTCACTCTCTTTTCTCCGCCGCCATTTCGTCTGGTAAAACTGGACGAATGGTTAGAATCACAGATTTTCCCGGCTAATGAGCTGAAAATTTCTTTCCCATTTGTCGGCTGTCAGTTGACAGCGGAATAAGAGATTAATTAGTCCTAATTAAAGGGCTAACTGTACTTTCACACCTGACTAAGTGCACCATATAGGCGCAGCCCTTGTAAAGACTCTTACGACATGTATAGCACATCCATTGGTTAAAAGTTCACGGACATCGAGGCTTTGAACACTTTGCTTTAAAGGAACAAAGAGAAGTTTCCGCATTTGTTAATTGTTAACCCCCTATTGTTAAATTGTGTGTTGGAAACCGGAATGGAAGTAAACCATAGCGATGTGGTGAAACTATCCTAAAAAACCGTATTTAGAAAACAAACAAACACCAAAACACCCATCCATTCATACATATCATATTGGACCCTTGAAGATCCGGACCGCCTCCGTGGTGTAGTGGTGTAGTGGTTACAGCGTCCACCCGGAGAGCGGAAGGTCGCGGGTTCGATCCCCCGACCGCGTCATACCAAAAAAGACGTTAAAATATGGTACTTGTTGGTCCCTGGCTGGCGCTCGGCATGAATGGGTACAGCAAGGACTGGTCGGCTCGGAGTCAGTATAATGTGTCTGAGTGGGGTATTCATGCTTCACTGCGGCATGGTATCTCAGTGGGCTAGCACTATAAAACCAGCTTCAGTCTGGGCTAGTACAAGCAGCCGCACATACACATACACATGCATGCACGTCGTCATATGAGCGAAATATTCTCAAGCACGACGTTAAACCCAATTTCACTTCACCTCACCTCACCTTGAAGATCTGGGCAAGAACTGCTCTTCAGCAACCCATGCTTTTCGTAACGGGATCGTTAGCGTAACCCGCTAATTTAGTTTGCGCATGCCATCGTATCCCAATTGCGTAGATCGATGCTCATGCTGCTGATCACTGGATTGTTTTGTCCGGACTCGATTTTCTATAGACCGCCTTCGTGTAACTGGAATAATGCTAAGTGTGGCTTAAACAAAACGCAAACATCAAAATATATCGTATGGTGCATCTCATATAGTGGGATCAAGCTGGGGAAGATGTGTGCACATGTGTGTGTGTGCAGGGGTGTGCATACCCCCTTTTGTCCTGAAAGTTTATTTCATGACCATTGAAACTCTCGTAAAAGTGAAGCGTGCACTCCAACTTTCTCAAGACTGCACACCCGCTTTCTCAGAAAGCTGTATCCGCCCGTGCATCTATCATGACACAGTGACAGTTAGTGTGACCATCGTCACAGCAGTATCCATAAATAAAAGTCTATTTTGACCACCTAATCTCCTGTTTCATATTTACAAAACGGAAACAGGGGTTCCGTTTCTGTTTCAATATACCACGATGCACATAATCTTTATAAGTCAGCAATCCACGTGGATGTAAATTTTTATCTCACTTCGCCGATCCGAACCTGTTTCCCCTGTAGCTTCTGACGTAGACAAAGGTATCGGTTTCAACACAACTGAGCTGTCAATCATCGTCTCAACTCTTGCTCCCCTATACAAAGCTTACCGACAGTACCATTTACAAAAACGACAGAAACAACACGATTTGTACTACTGTAGCGCTTGGTCTTTGGCAATATGGCGGACTCCTGGCACATTTGACGTCACGAGCGGAAAGGTCACGTGGGTTCCAGCGAAATATGCATAATGGCCGAAGCTGAGATTTACAGAAACTGTTTTCGCGATTAAAACATAATTATACATAATTTTTAATTGAAAATTTGGGAATATGTTTCTGATGACTTTATCTTTCACCCATCAAATTATTGCAATTCACTCGTATTCTCCTTTAAAGGGTTCGACATTTGAAATCAACTTTTTATTGAATATAATGACAAGACACAAAAATACCGAGCAGCGGAAATTGCGGTTGTCAAAGAAAAAATTAATCGAGGAAGTTTTAGGTAATACAATTTTAATTCTTTCCGCTCTGTACTTTTTCCGAAGATTACAATTCCGACGTCGGCAATTACGGCAACATGCTGATTGGGGCTGCTTTTTGTCCGCCAGTGCAAACCTACGTAAATTGTTGTTTTTGAAATTAATGAATCTATTCTTTGTGTAATCTAATACATTAGTGTCGTATAGGTGCACAGCGGTTAAACCCAATAATGTGCATGAAGTGAGTACACTTTCTCCATCACATTGCTTTAACGCCCGTGGTTCCGGATCCGGACCAGACAATCCAGTGATCAATATCATAAGCATCGATCCACGCAATTTAGGGTTTGTTGAATTATATGAGTAGGAATTTTGACATCCTCTTTTCATACGAGTGAGCGAGTTGGGTTTCACACCGCCTTTAGCAATGTTCCAGCAATATCACGGCGGGGTACACAAGAAATAGGCTTCACACTTTGTATCCATGTGGGGAATCGAATCCGGGCCTTCAGCGTGACGAGCGAACGCTTTAACCACTGGGCTACCCCATCGCCCCTTTTTTCATACGAAGGGAGAGGAGTGGTTTGCAGTGCGTTTGTTGGGAGGGGGTCTGAGTGAGTTTTTTGGTATATGGTCTGGTTTTAACCACAAGGCTACCCCATCTGACTCTTCGATATTACTTATAACAGAGATTCTTTGTACTGATGACAATGAACATTTCTGCTTCTAATGGCATTTAAAAATTCCCATGTAATTCATTATTATTTTGAATGTATGTGCCATTTAAAACAAGTGGCCACTTTCTGTGTCGTCAGCCAGTGAGCTTGCTTTGGATTGGTTAAATCCGACCCGTCTCACCACAACACTCCACGAATGTCAACAGAGTCATCTCAGGTGCACGTGGTTGATTGACAGCACTTGATATAGACATGTATACTGTGATACCAGTAGGGCTGATAAAGACCTTATCACACATATTTAAACCCCTTTGCCAATAGGTTACACAACATGTACAAGGATGGTTCAAGTAGTGACATCTCGTATCAGCAAAGTTATCAGACAACGTATCACAATAATTATGACGATTTGGTGACAGTCAATAACTTTAAATAGCTCAATATCGGAAGTGACAACCACCCATGTTAATCGTAAAAAATGTTTATTATTTATTTGTTGCCTTTTACATTCACATCACATGACACCACAGCGCAATGTCAACAAGACACCACTTATGTCAACGGGCCAATTTCGTCAAAATCACAGCACAGGTATTCGATGACAGTCACAAGTTTTGATGTCACGAAGGGATGCAAGTGTCACTTCCTTACACACACCGCCGAGTGCGCGAGTGTCATCTAATTGACACATGTCAGTCAAAATGACAAGGATTAGTGAAGTTACTCATTCGTGACGCTCCCGACACAAGAGGGGTACAGGCGCATGCCCACAGCGCCCGTTATCCCGAACTGGGTCAGTCAGCCCAAACATTGCCAACAAAAATGGCTGCCATGGAGGATGGCAAACCGTCTGAACAAACCCAGTTTCCGCGAGTTGGCAGGCCAAGAAAACCTCTCCACGAAAAAAGAAGAAAACAACAAGAAGCAACAAAATGGCGGGATGCTCGGAGGGTTTACCTCGGCAATTCTTACGACCGTTGGAAGAAATTGAAGAGCCGAATCGGATTGAAAGATTGCAGCCTCGCGTGGCATTTAATGGAGGCTCACGATTCGCATTGTGTCGAATGTGGGTAAGTGATGAAATGACTCCGACACGAGCCTATAAACAGTAGATATTTTGCCCACGTAAATGTAGACGAATTCCGTCGTGCATCACTAGTAAATTTACTTGTCGTGGATTTGTTTTGAAAATAGCACATTATACAGTCACGTTTGGCACGCAATCTCTAGGGTCAAGATGGCAGCTCGGGTCACGGAGCCTGAACGGTTTTGAAAATGTAGTTTTGCGAGCGACATATGTGTTCATTGTGTATGATATACCATCCCAGGATCTAAGTTATATTTCGATATTAGTTCACCGCTTATTTTCACACTCAGCGTTTGTTGATAGCGAGTTTGAAGTGGCCGGGTTGAACAAAAGCATGCCACCTGCCACACTGCATTGTACGATAAGACTTAGTCACGTGGGGTGTCGGGGATTATGAGATGTCTGGAGTCTATTTGGGTTATAAATGTCATAACGTTATCGCACTGTCTCACTCATGTGGCGTTGGAGAAAACAATCTTATACATACTTCTTTGTCGATAACATTGTGATGAGAACTGACATGGAATGACAGTATTTACCTTCAGTAATTAAGTGAATATTTAATTTGAATTTAAAAAAAATTTAATATGCATGTTTTTGTTCATTTAAATTTTAATCAATGTTTAATAGTGAGGCTGTATTGTCTTTTGTTTTGCACAGAGTGGGTTTATTTAGGTTGTGATTTGAAAATATTAAGGCTTTAAAAATTCCATAAAAGGAGACAGTGTTGATAAACTGACGAGTTGATTTTATTGTTACTGTGACTTTTGAAATGTCCATTAGTGTCAAGAATGAAACACAACAATCTCAATATTCACAATACCAAGATGTGAAGTCATGAGAATCAATTTTACATCACAATTATCAAGCATGAACCCCCACGATGAAAGGGAAAGGCATCGATATCCTGAGAAGGTAACCTGTCATTCAACACTGTTTAGTGGCAACATGTTTCAGAATGAATATTCAGGCTATATTTTCAAGTAACTGTCAATATATTTTTTGAAAATGTCTCAGAGAAACCCCCTGCTCAACCCTACTTCAAAAGTTACTTGGCAGGGTTAATTAGCAATTGACGCAAGCAAGTTAATGACATTCAGACTCTCATTTCTCTGTTACATGTTACAATGTAGTTAAATCTGACAGTTAATTATTAGCCTGATTTATTCAGGAACATGTCCCAGTATCACACACAATTCTAATTATGTCTAGACCAGTAGGCTAAATATGGGCACACGAGGAAAGGATGGTCTACTGATAGTCACACTGTAACTATGCAGTCGTAAGTAGCAACACAATGTCAACACAATAATCATGATGAGCACAATGTATTTTCGGGGTCTTTTAACACAATATAAAATTTAAAACAAGTTGACAAGATTCTGAAATAAATCTGCATATTATTACAATAAAATGAAATTTAAGCATACTACAGTTTTTTTAAAAGAGAGGTTCACATGCATAAGAATTAAATACTAATAATGGTTTTGTTAAATCAGAATGGAGTCATTTTTGTCTTTTTAGAAATATTGTCAACAAGACTTGGTTTTCTTGCCATGTCAGCTTTAATGAGTTATTGACATTTCCAGAGTCTCTTACTGGTCAGGCCAGTGGTTGTCTGAGATGAATTCAGACAGGATAATGAGAGCCATCCAGATGAAATGATTTCAAGCATGAACAGATTATTATGTCACATGTAAAGGAAGTCTTCCTGCTTTCTAGTATAGCTTGATGTAGGGATTTCTCAAGGTTTTTAAGTGTCATGTCAATATCTCATGTTCACTGCTGTGACAGTGCTGGAATATGTTACAAGCAGGGAATTTGATTTTGTTAATATTCTTTTGTCTTCAATTCAGAGGCACTGGGAATTTATTTATTTATTTATTTGAGAATTTTTACTGTCATTCACTACCGGTGTGGGTCTGAATCCCAGCAATGGCTTCCATTAGGGGTCTGTGTTTTTAACTATATCATGTCTGTTTATGTGTCAATGTACATCGAGACACGCCTGCGTGGTTTAGTGGTTAGAGCGTCCGCCCGGAGAGCGGAAGGTCACGGGTTCGATCCCCGACAGCCTCATACCAAAAGACGTTAAAATATGGTACTTGTTGGTCCCTGCCTGGTGCTTGGCATTAATGGGTACAACAAGGACTGGTCGGCTCGGAGTCAGTATAATGTGTCTGAGTGGGGTATTCATGCTTCACTGCGGCATGGTATCTCAGTGGGCTAGCACTATAAAACCAGCTTAAGTCTGGGCTAGTACAAGCAGCCGCCCATACACACGCATGCTCGTCGTCATATGAGCGAAATATTCTCAAGCACGATGTTAAACCCAATTTCACCTCACCTCAATGTACATCAATGTCATGGGTTGTGTCTTCAGTAACCCATGCTTGTCGTAGGAGGCGACTAACAGGATCGGGTGGTCAGGCTCGCTGACTTGGTTGACACATGTCACCTGTTCCCAATTGTGCAGATCGATGCTCATGCTGTTGATCACTGGATTGTCTGGTCCATTTTGCAGATTAGAATAAAAAATGGCCCATTAAAATTTTGAAGTTTACTATTGATACAAGGGCAGTGGCCCATTCTAAAATCAGAAAATGGCTAGTAATCCTGAAAATGACCCATTGTCAAAGTTCTCTATCCCAATCCCTGCATGCTGTTGATCACTGGATTGTCTGGTCCAGACTCGAATATTTACAGACCACCGCCATATATCTGGAATATTGCTGAGTGCGGCGTAAAACTAAACTCACTCACTCACTATTGGAGTCTTGTCATTATCTATTAGAGTTGCTTGAAAGATTATGTGATATCTCTTATAACATTTTTGGGAAGTGACTGTTGGCTTTTTTTAACCCTGGATAGCAGTCAAGGGTGCTGTTGTCCAAAACAACCTTAGCTCTACGCCAGTCGTAAGTCTGTGTTAAGGTATGGGAGTTACGTTCACCTTAGAGCTAAGATTGCTTTGCACACTGACACCCAGTTCCCCACAGGTTTGACTCAGTGAGGTCCTACTAAATCTGATTTTGTTGAATGTGGTGGCCTTTATATTGAACCTTTTTCATGATGATTTTTCAGAAGAGGCACCAGTCTTGGCGATGATGATGATGGCACTCCTCACAATTTCTTTCCTCAAATTATCAAGTCTATTCGACGAATTTGTATGCAGTACCTCAGCTTTCAACACACTGTAGAAGTCGTTGGACTTGTTTGTTTGGAGATAGACAAGGGCACGAAAGAGAACTTCAGCATCAAAGAGGTTGTCAATCGCCCGATAGGTCTCCGAGTAGAAGCATTGGCTTCTCAACAAAAATCATCAGAAAATGACTATAGCATTGAACTTGCCAATGATGAAGATGAAGACGATGATGATGATGATGAAATTTGTGATGAAGATGATGATGATGAGATGTCAGATGCATCCAATATGGGAAGTGATGACGGAAGCGAACACAAACCGTTGGATCATTACCGGTCAGGTGTGGGTGATTATTCAAAAGGAGACGATGCTGCTTTTTCAAGACCGAGCGAAAATGATGTGACAAATGACTCCGATTCTATCTGTGATAAAAGCTCTAGTCGTGATGTGCCATCAAAGGATGGGATCCCCGAATCAAGGGGAGGTAACTCTAGTCTCAACTTCCTGTCACTGACTTCTATGCAAGAACGAGCTTGGACGCTAAGTCCTAGCATGCTGTCTGCAAGTGCTAAAATGGACATATCAAGATTTGTGAATGACAATGACAGTGAAAGGAGCAGCAACAGTGTGAGTGTCAGTCCTTTCACCGTGGCGGAAGTCAAGGCAGAGGAAGAGGACAGACTAGAGGAAGAAGAGTCTGCAGCGGAAACTATTCACGACACAGATGACAAGGCAGAGAGGTGAGTGAGTGGACTGGTCAAGCCATTGACTTGTCATGAACATTTCAACGTGATACCACCAAACTGGATGTTTGGTTCTCATTAATTATGTGTTGACAAATATACTGATTCCATTTATTAGCTCGTCTGGCTGAAAGTGCAGTGAGCTCATGTCATGGGCTGTTGGCAACGTTCGGGTCTGTCAAATATAGAAACGAGTTCTGTCCGTCCGTCACACTTTGTCCGAAGCATATCTCCTAAACTATTCGTGATAGTTTAACCAAACTTGGTACACATGTCAACCATGATCCCTAGATGTGCCTTTTGGGGATTAGACACAGAATTTTTGCTGTTTCCATGGAAACATGACTTAGATATGCAAACAAACATTTTTTTAATATATTTTTAAAAAATTTTTATTTTCCATATTTCATGGTACAGGCGGACATGTATAGATAAGTTTCATAATAATCATGATAATACAATGGTATATGTATACGTTTATAGAAATGTACAACTGACTGACTGTACAGTTGGCAGGATTATTTCCAAGTAATAAATGTAAAGTTGACCAATATTGAAAAAACAATTGTTCAGTTCCCGTTGATAGGTAAACACAATTTGACATATCAAAGTGACGGACAATTTCATTTGTTAAATATTCTAATTTTGGTCTGAAACCATTTATGCTGCATCTGTAGATATAGTGTTTGACTACTGAAATGATTTCATTAAGAAGATTATTGTTCTTTCCTTTCATTCCCAATATAACGATTTTATTTGTAAATTCCAGTTGTAACTGTACTCAGTTCAACCATGATTCTATTTCTTTCCATAATTTAAAAACAGTTGAAGACAATTAGTGACAGCAGCAATACATAGCAGTCTCCCAAACCCCAGAGAATAATTGATTTATAGATAAATAATTAATAGAATAAATATGAATAAATGAGTGATTGAGTTTAGTTTTACGCTGCACTCAGCAATATTCCAGCTATATGTCGGCGGAATGAATGAATGAATGAAATCAATCTCAAGTCTGGAATGAGTTTTTTTTTTAGATACTTATTTTTTGATAAGGGTGGTTGGGCAGCCTAATGGTTAAAACATCTGCCCAGCACTCTGTAGACATGGGTTTGATTCCCCACATGGGTACAATGTGTGAAGCCCATTTTGGTCTCCCTCGCTGTGATATTGCTGGAATATTGGTAAAAGCGGTGTAAAACCATACTCACTCCCTATTTTTTAATAAGATAACTTTTATTTAGTAAGGGTGTAACGATGCATCGAACTATCGATTGATCGCAATTGTGAGCACCCCCGATAGTACTTTATCGATAGGTGTATGAAATGACGATGCAATGCATCGATAGTTGCATCAACTATTGATACTATCGCTTTAATTTGTTTTATAAAGAACGGTAACTTGAAAACATGTTCTGTCCTACAGTCCTACCCCGATTGGGATTAATCTCTATTTGCTGTAAGCGCCAGCGTTTTGCTGTGATATAAGGGGATGTAGAGTTATCCCCCTTACCAAAATGACAGCTCAAGCTGACAGCGGGGATTTTGCGAAATTTGAAATCGTAAACAATACGTCAGCTAAGTCAGCTGTATGGGAACACTTTGGGTTTGTAAAAACAGATAAAGTGGACAAGAAGTGAGTTGCATGTCGGAAGTGTAAGCTGATATTGAAGTTACATTGTGGAAATACAACCAATTTGACTGATGATGTGCAGCGGAGGCAGGTCTTGTCTCTTGATGCGCTTGCCCCAACCAAGGGTAGGCCTATGAGACAAACAACCCTGATAGTGCTAAATGACAACACTACTCTACTATCGTCGTCAAAATGAGCAAGAGACATTTCGGCAGCCATTCTTGAATTTATTGTGACAGATTTGCAGCCATTCAGTGTTGTCCAAAATGATGGATTTAGGAACATGTTGAGAGTTTTGGAACCACATTGCACAATCCCCTCGCGACAGTATTTCTCAGATTCTGCCTTGCCCATGTTGTATGAGACTGTTAAAACTGAGGTCAGGAACGACCTTGCCTGTTCTGAGTGTTTCACTCACAACTGATGGATGGACTAGCAGACTGTTAAATCTGCACACATGGACAGACTCTTGTTTCTAAAGAAGAATTGGAAAGTTGAAAACCAAGATAAAGAATGAACTACTAGCTGCCTTTATCACACTATTTGAGTAAAATCAAAGTTAATGTGAAATATTGCCATTTGCCAATTATGTTAAAGGTCACATGCAACGTAAAACACAACTTTGCAGATTCTGATACCTTTCGGTATGGACTTACCGAAACAAATCGTCAAAAATGCAAATTCAACTTATAAAGTTGAAAAATAACGCGATGAAAAAAACCGCGCGAAATCGGAGTTCAAACGTTTGACTAATTTTCCCCAGACTTTTCTGGGGAAAACTGGTTTCAACAGCTGGGCTGCGCTTATAGCATGTGCGCAGTGAAATAGGTTCGCGCAGCTTGGAAGCGGTTGTCCGGTGAATGCTCGGTGAAGGCTTTGGTGTGAGCTATTTTTCTAATGTTTTGTTGATATCTCACGAAGTGAGCTTTTATATGTTATGACAGTAAATAAACTGTTTATATAATTTCATTTGTCTATTTCACCACCGTTCTTCTTACGAGTCACTTTCTCAGTTCGATGCCAAAAGCAATGCCATTATTTAGCGTTGACAGAATTTCCAACTGTGATATAGATATGTCGTTGTCACAGACTAAACTCAATGTCTTGTTTTATTGACACCTGTGTGTCTGCCTGCCTGTCTGCTAATGACAATATTCAATACACAGCTGCTATCACTGACCACATGCAATTTGAACTTAACACCAATCAGGCTATACACCATAAACAAAATGCATTGATTTATGGCCCGAGTTAGGTCTCTGTCACATTATGTAATTACACAGACAGGCAGGTGTGATACTTGAACACATGACATGTTATGATGTCTGTTGATTGCAAAATGTTATACACAAAAATGAGCATGTATTTACAAAACCCAACATCTATATATATACACACACAATGAGCCGTGAAGGCGGCATCTGCAAATGAACCAGCCGTTACACTTGAGTGCACACCCACCCGCTCTGACTGGGTTCGGTATCCCGGCTGCTTCGTTTCTTGGGAAGTAAACCGAAGTACACAATATTGCACATTTGATTTGCGATTGTACGCTTATAATTTTGTTTATATGTTTTTTCATAACCAGCAATGTATATTATATGTCATGAATAAGTGATAATTGTGTTTTAATTATGTTTGATTTTTGGTTGCATGTGACCTTTAACCTATCTTTCAACTTGAGTCACCAAGTTATCTGCTGACAGGTTTATTTGTGAGATTTCTTGATACTTTCATAGTGACAAAAGATTATTGTCTTCTTTAAATCTGTTGAGTCTGTTGACTGATAAGTGCATTGGATATATTTTTTCATCTTCATGTTGTTAAAACTAAAACGTACCTGTGAACTGTTTAATTTTCAACCTTTACACACAGTGTTTTCTATTGAAACTAAACGTGACCATTTGTCAGAAATGTGACAGAGCCACAGAGCCAGTATTTATTCTTTATTTTGTATGTTATTTTACATACAAAGTTGTGGGGATCAAAGAGGCTGCAAACCACAGTTTTGTAATAAATAGTATTAAATCCTGTGCGAATGTGTTGGCTTCTTGTGGAATGTTTTAATACTAAGTCATTTTCATGAAGAAGTCATCATGACAACTTGACCAATACTGACCTGAAAGTTATAAGGAATAAACAACTGAACACATTTTTTATGGTTTAAGTAGTTTAATGTAAACAAAGTTGGTAGAACATGGCAATTTATCAGAAATTTGAATTTTGTCTGAACTATCGCAATAGATATCGCATATAGTAGCTTGCAATAGACTGTCGACATCGCAATAGTAGCTTGTGATAGGCTATCGATATCGCAATAGTTCCTTGGACCTCAATAGTCACCCCTAATATTTAGTGTCAGCGGCAATAAGTAGCACTCTCCCAAACAATGAATGAATGAGTGAGTGAGTGCGTGAATATGCTCCATTTGAAGTTTTATTAGATATACACTTTTCAATAAGATAAGTTATGTATGGGACAAAATGTGAGTCAACTTGAATAATGAAATTGCACCTATGAATATTCACTGTCAGAACAAGGCTTCAGATCACTGTCTGGTACTTTTATGTCACCAGCCTTATAGAAACTGTCCAGTCCCCAAACATTTATAAATTATCAAGCCAGAAATTTTGTACAAGGGTGATAACTCTAAATTAGACTTGCTGAAGCTGAAAACAATTGACATTTGACTACCTCTTCAATCTCACGGACAATCACTACAAATAGAATTACGTCAATTACTCACTGCCTCATTAACTTTTAGGGGAAGCACCCTACAATCTCTTCCCCAAAATAAAGATGGATGGAAGAAGAAAAGGCAGCCTTTTTTAGCTCAGATCATGAAACATTCTTGACAGCACAGTTTCAATTTGTTTAAAAACAGATAAAATCACCATTATCAAACCCGGACCTTGTTATGGAGTCATGTTTTGATGTCAAATTTCCAGGGTCACACCAACTGTGTTCTCCATTGCTGTGGCTGAGACCCTTCCTTCCGAGGCAGACCATCAGACCAGTCCCATCGACCTTGTGGTGAAGCAGGAGCCGGCAGACCATCCACAGGTAAGACACTTACTTCATCACTACTTCTATAGAATCTAATAGCATTCATCCTGAAAAGACCTTACAAGTCGGTTGGCCATACTGTATTTATGTCCTGTGTTTGGCTCTGCATTTTTAACTGAGGAAAAGGGCACTGTAGTAAAATGTTTACAAAGCAGCCAACAGGTTGGTAAGGGCATCGTGATGCATGTAGAGTATTCCTTGTCCAGGCTAGGTTCTGCTTCCTGTCGGTTTGCACCCTAGCCACCCCTGCATGACTGTGATCTGTCTGTCGCCATACCTGTGTTGGTGGTGTGACATGTATCACTTTTGGCTTTCCCTCTTTCTGACTGACATGCTGTGATATAATGAAACTTATCCACTCATCAACCCACTTATCCACTCATCGACATGCTGTGTTATAATGAAAAAATCCTACCCACTCCTGTACACATTACTCGTACACCCAATCATCCACTCATCAACCCACTTATCCACTCATCAACCCACTTATCCGCTCATCAACCCACTTATCCACTCATCAACTCCACTTATCCGCTCATCAACCCACTTATCCACTCATCAACCCACTCACTTACTTACCAGTGTTTTGTGTTTCAGCCCAACCCTCCCAACCTTGTACATCCTTGTTTGGACAATCGATCCCCAGCCACCACCCCTGATAACAGTGGCAAGAAGAGGAAGATTGCTGAGGACAGGTAGACTATCTCAGCCATTAAACTTGTGGCATGATTATGTGATGTACTGATTGATGTTGAGGTCACTCTACAATTTCCTAAAATTACCCAGCCCCGAGAGGCAGTGGGGTAGCCTAGTGGTTAAAGCGTTCGCTCGTCACGCTGAAGATCCGAGGTTCAATTTTCTACATGGGTACAATGTGTGAAGCCCATTTCTGGTGTCCCCTGCCGTGATATTGCTGGAATATTGCTAAAACGCCTTAAAACTAAACTAAACTCACTCAGTCACTTACTACCCTGCCCCGATATTGCTTGAATATTGCTAAAACCATACTCACTCACTCACTCCTCAAATTTTGTTATAGCCTGTTTTCTGTCCATTTGGCAATAATATATGTGTTCCCTGGTGGAACAGGATACATTCAACATTTCCGCTAACACCTGGTACTCTCATTTTTTTGAGATTCAGAAACACATGCTTATGATAGAATCGGAATCATACAGAGAGCTCTTATTTCTTATAAGCTTATTGTTGCTCTTATTCAGCAATAGAAACCACAAGTTTTGTGAAGGTGAAACTATGCCTAGTTCATCTCAACAATACTGGTGTGATCTAGTATAGTCAAGAATATACAGGAAATATAGTTTTTTTTTGTTTTGAATGTTTATCATCAATATATGAGAGGTAAATCGTGAATCAAGCTGTCAAAATCATATCTGACCGTACTCACTACTTAAATTCGGAATACAACCTCCTCCCTTCAGGCCGCCGCTACAAAGTTCCAATTGTGAAAACTAAGAGAGCCCATACATCCTTTATTCCAAGTACCATATCTCTCTTAAACAAATGTGAAGATACCTAAATCAAAGAATTTATGTAAATATGTTTGGTATCTCTCTAATGTATCAGTAGCTCTGCTGATGTAACACAAATTCCTGAAAAGGCATTAAAGTATTCTATTCTATTCTATTCTATTCTATTCTATTCTATTCTATTCTATTCTATTCTATTCTATTCTATTCTATTCTATTCTATTCTATTCTATTCTATTCTATTCTGTTCTATTGAGTTGTGACGATACAGAAATTTCACGATACGATACGTATCGCGATATCTTGAAACGATACGATTCGATTCGATGCATATCACGATATGCTTTCTTTAGTTATTTTCTTAAAAAACATATATGCTAATAGCAAGAAATTTTGACTTCACCGTCAATATCTAATTAAATTAACAATTTTAAGGTCAACGATACATATCATGATACGAAAAAACGTATCGATATATTTATCGTCAGATAAAGCATCATGATTGATACTACGATATATCGTCACAGCTCTACTATTCTATTCTATTCTATTCTATTCTCACCACTTGCATGCTGTAACAACTGACTAATGAGTTGGTTTGGTGGTTACAATTTGTCTGAATGTCAGTTCATGCTTTGTTCATTCTTTCAACCCATGGTCCATAAACCCGCAAAATGAAATCCTGTACATTCCTGTTATGTTAAAGCCATGTAAAACTGTACTCGCTCTATTTTACTGAGACCCAGTTGTGCACGGTGTTAGGCTTGGCCTCTGGTTATCCAGTTATGTCGTGTTGCAGATTCCCCCAGATTCTCTCCTCCAGTGCATTGGCCAAGACCCTCACCTCCCAGACAGACCATCAGACCAGTCCCATCGACCTTGTGGTCAAGCAGGAGCCGGCAGACCATCCACAGGTGTGATTCTCTACATCTGTCCTCATTGAAAGTAGCTTTGTTTGTCCAATGGTACTAAGTGGACAGACTGGCTAGTACAAAGTCAAGTCTGGGGCTCTGGGCCCTGTTGCTCAAGTGCTCTGAGGGCTACAATGATCGTAACTCTCATATTGCAAACAAACCTTCAAATGGTTGTAGTGCTAACATTCCTTTATGCATGTGTGCTTTGGTTCAGGAGTGGGGTGCTATGGGGTAGCCTAGTGGTGAAGGTGTTCGCTTGTCTCGCCGAAGACTCGGGTTCGATTCCCCACATGGGCACAATTTGTGAAGCCCATTTCTTGTGTCCCCCTCCGTGATATTGCTGGAATATTGCTAAAAGCGATGAAAAACTAAACTCACTCACTCACTGGTTCAGGAGGATTTGGCCTCTATTGCTCTCTATAAGGGGAGATAATCCTTGGTCAGTAGGACGATGTGGATACATGTTATGTCACAAACTGATAATAAGTTTGCACATTCTGGGTTAATTCCATACTTCCCATCAGACATGTGGCCCAATCAATTTGGTGTGCCAATCAATTTGATGTGCAGAGTTGTGTCCGTTGAGCATCCCTTTGTGGGTTTGAATCTTACTTTTGCCCCAATTGTGTTTCTAGAGATGTCAGCTCCATTCCCAAGCTGTTGGTTTCACCAAAGTTGTAAACATCTGATGCCTGAACCATTGCAGACCGCCTCCGTGGTGTAGTGGTTAGAGCGTCCGCCTGGAGAGCGGAAGGTCGCAGGTTCGATCCCCGACCGCGTCAAACCAAAAGACGTTTATATATGGTACTTGTTGGTCCCTGCCTGGCACTCGGCATTAATGGGTACAACAAGGACTGGTCGGCTCGGAGTCAGTATAATGTGTCTGAGTGGGGTATTCATGCTTCACTGCGGCATGGTATCTCAGTGGGCTAGCACTATAAAACCAGCTTCAGTCTGGGCTAGTACAAGCAGCCACACATACACATACACACGCATGCACGTCGTCATATGAGCGAAATATTCTCAAGCATGACGTAAAACCCAATTTCACCTCACCTCACCTGAACCATTGCAGACTTGGTCCTCTCGTGCAACCCTCCTGCTATATGATGTATTAAACTTATTCCACTCATGCTGTTCTGATAGAGCTGTAATATTGCTGACTCTGATGTAACCAACCAATGAACACTACTCCCCAATTAATTGAAACTTTATGTTTCAGCCCAACCCTCCGGACCATGTGCATCCTCGTCTGGACAATCGGTCACCGGCAAATACTCCTGATAACAGCCTGAGTGGCAAGAAGAGGAAGTTTGCCTCCATGGAACCAGTGCTTAACAGCCACAAGAAGGAAGTGTTTCACAAGGAGGAGTACGAGGTCCTGGAGATGACGCCCTTCACAGACTATGCTGAGTTCTTGCGCCATTGCCCATCGGTGCTACAGCGGACATTCTATCGATGGAAAAGACGGATCAAGGACGAGTACATCTTCCTAGAGCAGCATCCAGACATGACATATCAAGAATATATCCAGTATATCCCCCATGCCAAAGAAAATGTGTTTATATTCTGGAAATCATTGATGCAGAAGGGTTACCTTTTTGGAACCGGCTCTACCAATCACATGACATCGATATCCCTGAAGACTGACCTGGACAGTAGGAAGTCCAGCCCTGTGCCAAACCAACAACAGTGGGATGATGAAAACAATGGACACAAAGTCCTCAAATTTATGCAGAAAAATATCACTGCAGAATATTCAGAAGTTGCCAAACATTTTCCCAATTTCCCAAAGCATGTGTTTAAGATCTGGAAACAACAGAACCTTCAAGCATGGAAGTTCCTGGAACAGAATTTTTCCATTGACTATGCACTGTTTTCAAGGTGTTTTCCCACAGTGGCGGAAGAAGTGTTCAATATTTGGAGGGAGAATGTGCTGAGGGAAAATAGGAACAAAATCCTGAACCTCCAGCGAGAGGCTGTGTCCACTGCTGAGCACATTCAGGAAGCCCAGAAGGTTTTGTGGACATCAATGATGTCACAGAGACTTGCCCAGGAGCAGAGTAGGTTCTCAACCAATCCTGGTACGTGGCCAGGAATGAGTGGAAGCTGGTTGGGAGACTACCCTGGTTTTTGGGGAACCGCCCTGAATCTCTCTGGCTTAGCACGTATGGATTCTAGTCAGGTTTCTCAGCTACCAATGTCCGATACACGTCATTCTGAAAGCTCTAAAAATGGTAGCACAAGTGACAATTCTTCTGAAAAGAATTTAACATCTGTCCCGAACAAAATGAGTCATTCTGATTTGGATGAAACTGATATTGGATTTCTTTCAAAGAACCATCAGTTGAAGAAAAAGAACAGGATCTCTTAGTGCCCATGGACAAGAATCTCCAAGATCACTGCAGTCTGATTCAGTAGATCATGCTACCACTGAAAAATTAACTGTGGACAGTGATAGAGATGACTACGATGATGAACCTCGAGACGAGAATCTGAACATTGATAGAGAAGAGAAGAGCTCCCGAAAAATTAATGAACATGAATTTCTATACCTGCAGCTGCACCCAAACATAGACTTTGCAGGGTTTACATATCAGTTTCCCAACACATCCGTGAGGACATTTTATCGGTGGAGGAGAGAGATACAAGACCAGATCAATGTCCTCCGTGCCGATCCCAACATATCTTTTGTGGACTTTCACAAAACATACCCAAAGGTGTCGGAAAAAGTTGTATCCAAATGGAGGGAGGTTGTGCTATCTGAAAAAGAACTGATGAATGGCTGTGAGGATGACTCTGTGAATCTCAGTTCTCAAATTGAGAAATTTTCAAAGGATGATAATCATGTTCAAACGCCTCTTAATCAAATAAAGAAAGTGAAGCTGTCGTCCAGTGATGAACAGTGTACCACCCAAAGCAATAATAGTCCAACTAGCTGTGATAATTTTACTAGTACCTTCAGCAACTCCAGAGTCAGTGGAAAAGCACTGATGAAAGCTAGTCGTCAAGAATACTGCTTCCTTCAAAGGAACCCGGATATTGATCTTCAAGGTTTCTTGAGATTGTTCCCAGACACACCGACAGGAACATTCTATCGCTGGAGGAGAGAAATCAAGTCAATCATCGAATTCATCTCTGCACATCCTGATGCATCGTATCAAGACATTGTGTCAGAGCTCCCCGAAGTGTCCCAAGAAATGTTTCATGAGTGGAAGGAAAGATTAAAGACTTCCCAAGAAGGTTCTGGCAATCAGGATCAGAATCCTATTCGTAGTCTTCAAGCACTGGTGAATGATGGGGAGACATATGCCACCAAACAGGGTTATCATAGAGAACCTGGGTTCTTGTATCTCCTGGAGAATCCATTGATCAGTATAGTGGAGTTCAGTAAACTCTTTCCCGCTGTTCCAGCAGGGATGTTCAGCAGGTGGAAGAAGCTGGTCAGAGATTGGTTCAGTTTGCTGAAAGTTAGTACGGACATTGATTACAAGACATTTTCGTTTTACTGCAGAGAGGTGCCTGAAACTGTCTTCACAAAATGGAAAACACTTATTCAGAAGAAGGAAGAGACAACAGATGAACAGTGTAAAGCAGACAGCAATAACGGGAACTCGCCCGAAGACTGGGTTCTCACCAAGACAAGGAAGGTCAATCAGACTGAATATCTTTTCTTTCTGATGAATCCTTACATGGATTACAACGAGTTTGCAATAACGTTCCCTCTCATCTCGCTTCGGACTTTCTATCGGTGGAGAAGAGAAATTCGTGAGAGTCTGGAGTACCTTGAGCAGCACCCAGATGTAAGCTACAAAGCCTTCTGCCAGGTGTTCACTGTAGTCCCTGAGGAAGTGTTCAACAGGTGGAAAGAGCTCTCTGCTGAACAAAACAGGAAGGTGGAAATGAGTTCAGAATCTCTCAAAAGGCAACTGCAATATCATGATCATGAGAATACTTTAAATCAAATCGAGGTAGCTGCTTCCTCTCCTGACTCTGCCAATGAAGCAAGTGATGGACAGTCTTTGCAGATGTATAGTGATCCAGGTGTTCCATCAAATAAAGCATTAGACATTCCTGACCATGCCATGTTTTCAACAGACAGTCCTGATCCGCCTGGGATTGTGAGCTCCTTGAGCTCTTCAGAGTCTCTTAGTGCAGCTGTGGAGAGCATCTGCCGATCAGCAGGTCTTCCTCCATTAGATCAATCTGTGGATGAGATCAGTGAGCAGCGTGCTTCTTCTCCAGCAACAACTCATGCAGGATCATCTGGTCTTGGAGGAGTGGCTTTCCCCGGAATGTCTTCAGCCCAGTCTAGTGCTTCACCAACAGCTCCTGACACTGCCCCAAGTCAATATCTGGCAATAAAACAAGAGGAATCTTTCAATGAAACCAACAGTCACACAAAGCTGGACTCTTTCCCCTCAACAGTACCTCAACCCTCAAGCTCCAATTTAGGAGGGATAACATTTCCGGGAATGTCTTCCGTGCCAACCAGCATTCCTCCATCTTATCTCGACTCAGGAGCTTTGTCATCCCAGATGGTAAAGGAGGAGTCTTTCTTCTCACCCCGGGCGAGGAAGCAGAGTCGAGAGGAGTACCTATTCCTCCAGCAGAACCCTAACATGGACTTTCTTGAGTTCTGTAGCCATTACCCTACCATCTCCTTGAGGACCTTCTACAGATGGAAGAGAGAGTTCCGCCAATCCAATGAGTACATGATGGGTTTGCATGGTAGTCTGCAGAATGTCAGTAACAGCCCAGGAGCTGTTTGGGGTGGTGGGGTAGCCTAGTGGTTAGAGTGTTCATTAGACCTGCCAAAGATATAGGTTTGAATCCCATGTGGGTACAGTCTGATGGTTTGAATCCCATGTGGGTACAGTCTGATGGTTTGAATCCCATGTGGGTACAGTCTGATGGTTTGAATCCCATGTGGGTACAGTCTGAAGCTTCTGGGGTGATGCTGCTTGAATATTGCTACAGCTGTGTCAGACCACACACACTCACTCAAGGTGCTGTGGAGGTTGCAGTAAAGTATGGCACATGGAGACAATGGAGAACATCTTTTGAAATTGAATTGCTGTAAAAGCTTGTTTCTTCTTGACCGTTCATTCCATCAAAATTCAGCCAGTTACTGGTTCCCATATAAAGTAGGCATGAGCACTATAATGTGAAAACTGTGCTTAGAAAAGGGCAATACCATTTTATCTGCATGGGGGCTTGAGATTTTTGTCAAAACTATATTTGGTTTACCTGCATTTTGTTTCAATTTATGTTTTCATAACATGAAGTTCTTCCATATGGTAGTTTGGACAGTCAAGTAATTTTACCCACCCCTGTAGATAAAATGAGCTGGGCCTAGATTTTGAAGCTCTCCTAGTATTAAGATGGTCGTAAAAGCCATACATTAACATTAACTTACCACTATCTTAGCTCTAAAAGAGCTCCGAAAATCTTGACCCTGGTCCTTATCAAGTTTGTGTGGTTTATGAACAACCACGGTTTTATAGTTCCATGTTAGAATGATTGAATCATCAGCATCTACATGTTTTAATCTTACAAAGCTTGTCAGGTTGTATTGTTAAGGTGTGTGCAAAAGCACATACATATAGGCATGCATTATTCAATACCTAGTCTCACAAGTAACTTTGGTCTATGCACTAGTCTCAAGCTGGATTTACAACATGCCTTCCATGACCATCAGGACTTGCAAGTTTGAAATGTTTTTTATCTACTGTTCACCAATGAAACATTTATACATATTTCACATGGTTTAGACCACGAGAAGGACAGCGTACAGGGTTAGACAGGCCACAAGTTGGCTTGTTTGAGCTCACTGTATGTATGCCTGAAGTATTGGAAATAATTCAAGTGTACGATTGATACCATACTGATGACACAATATGCATTGTAATCTTTTTCGGTGTCAAAAGCCTACGGTTGAGAACCTATTTTTTGAGATGCAGGATTATGTGTAGGTTATTCAGCTTGATCATGTTGATGCCATGCATCGTCAATATTTTAATGTTCACTGAGTATGCTTGCAGCTGGTATATAATGCAGTAATGATGTGTGTATATTTTTACCATGCTCTTTGCTGTAACTCTTTAAGTTGAATAAGCCTTGCTCCATGCATAAACTTTATGTGGACCTTACCATTCACTGACATTAAAGCTGTATGAAGAACATGCATCCATGGGACTAAACCCATCTTGCACACATTGTCATGCATGAAACAAAGTTTGTTCAAAGATATTTCATCACTTTTTGGTCTCAGTACTCGCTGGATCCAAGGCTTTGCTTGATCCGTCAGAAGCAAATATTTCCTACACTGCATATCAGCTGTATTCTTTGAAGAAGGAGGACTGAAACCTGAATTATTGACGATGGATGGCATGCCAGTTTGAGATTCCTGTGGACATGTGTCAAACTCCATTTAGCTGAGGGCAACTATAGCATGGCTGATGCAATACTATTATCTCGTGGTTCTTTCATAGTCTGAAGTGTAATCTCTTTCCAGTTACTTGTGTGCCATATTGTGTACAGTCACATGTGCTATAGGAGGAGGCGGCAGTTGGCATCTTGCATGCAGTAATCTCTCTCATCAGTGTCTTGAGCAGTTTGTGTTTGTGTCTAGTGGCCATATATTTAATTCATGACACATGTGAGACTTGTAATGTTGTCTTTGTCAAGAAGTGCTAGTTATACCGAATATGTGTGGACCAAAGGTCATTCCAAGTGTAGTTTTCATTAAGTCTTTGCAAAGTTAAACGACAATCCTGAAGATATAGTTAGACTGTGTTAAAGTGTCTTGACCAATCAGAACTGTTTTAACCTGGACTTGCTGTTGTAGGTTTGTATGAGCCAAGTTGATAGATCTGAATGTGATCGTTAGGGTAGCATTTTTATTTTATGTGTTTCTCATCGCCTGATCGACCCTTCTAATTTTATTGCCCCCCCCCCCATTTTTTTTTTGCATTCCAACACCGCCGACTCAAACCTTAAATGTACTGCCTCATCATATATAATGTTTCTCTTTTAATCAGTCGCTGCCACAAGTCCAAAGAACGCGAGAAATTGTAATAAGAATTACAATAAATGAGAATCAAGAACATTATTCAGATAATATTGCCTTTTTTATTTTAATTATTTTTTCCCGACCGACCGACCCATGTTCAGAATTTGTGGCTACATGAAACACTAAAAAAATGATGCCCTTATGTCAGATTAATCTTTGCTTCAATATCTTTAAATGACTGCAACAAGTGAAGATGTCTCTAAAAGCTCTGGACATTTCAAATATGACTGAGAGCACCTGTAACACTGGGTAAAACGTCATTTATGACTCTTTTCTAATTCACTGTGTTTAAGTTTCATACTTTTATACTTACTACTGAAAGTCATCAGGTCACTTAATGACATACACTATTGTAAATTGAAAGAAAATGGTCTTTCATTTCTTTTGCCTAGTAATTATCAAGAATTGCATATATTTTCAAGGTAGATCTATGCCCAGCTGTCATTCTGAAAAGTTTAAATTTGTATAGATTTCATGTGAAAGAAGAAGAGAAATTAGCTTCATGTAAGTTTATAGGGTGCTGACAGTACTTAATGGATCAGTGATATTTATGAATAGGAAGTTGAATTGGGCTACAGGGCTGTTGGTAACATAATTAGGGAAATGATGTGAGTGTTCATTATTCTATGCCAGGATTCTAGACAAGCTTTGTATTGCACTGTGGGTCTAAAAATAAAGGAACACCGCAATGAAGTGGTGTTCCCTTATTTGTTTCCATCAATATATATTCTACTCAACATTTGTTAAGAACTACAAGTTAACACTTAAGATGACTATTTTGGTACTTAGCATATGTTTAGTAGAAGAGCCTGTACAAAATGGTTTGGTTATGGATTTCTGTGTACCAATGATTCATACACTGAATTGATTTCAGAGCACTTGTAAAGATAGCAGTCATTAATGAAAGAATGTGGGTCTTGAACTTCTTTTGCGAGGTATAGGTTCAGTGAGGAAAGATAACCTTTGTTTTAGGGTCCAGAATGAAGTCTTTACATCAGGGGTTAAAAAATCCCATCGCCCGACGCCCGGGGCAAGTAAGTTTTCATTTCGGGCAATGAAACAATGGTATCTTACTTGTCCGTGGTCTACTAGATAATTTCCACTTATGGTTTCAAACTGCAAATAAACTTGGATTTAATTTCATATCTGCTCAAAATGTAGCTATTAAATTTCGCAATCATAATAAAGTAGAGTTATCTTTCTTTGCTATTTATCACTTTTCAATAAATAGTCCAGTAAGCATTAACATCAAATACCATGTTGATTTATTCTTTCATAATTACATCATCATGATTATTTCATGAAATCAGGGCAAGTGGAAAATTGGTCAGGACAAGTTACTTTCTTAAAGTCACTTGCCCTGTGGCAAGTGGCTTTTTAAAAAAAAATTGAACCCCTGTTTACATGCATTGATATTAAAAAATGTTTACGGAACAAGACCAAACATTATTGACTGTTCTGAAATATTACTGTTCACTTTCTATGTGTCTTGTCTTTAAGGTGTCACCTATTTAAGGTGTTATCAAGCATTATCCATTAAGATTCACCAAATGAAACTGTGCCAAGTTTTCTTAATGTTTTTATGATTATACTACTTTACACTTAATTGGGATGATTACGTGTCCTATTTGTATACAAACCTGACACGAGGATCATTTGTATGTGTCATTGAAAGATAAGAAAATATCCCTTTCAAAAGTGGAGTGGTATATTAATCATTCAGATTTTCTCAGCCTTATTCAGGTTTCTGATTGAATATTTACTGATGCGTCATGTGCTACCTTTTCACAGTACTCTTCTACATATTCTGGTACCAACTGCCAAGACATCTTCACAGCATGTATTTACAGTGTTTTTTAACATACTCCAATTGCTAATCAAAATATTATATCACGAGTCAGCATTTATCAAGATCTTCCATCTGTGATAATATCACTGTAGTTGTTGAAGCTGTGAGCTGTTGATGTTGCTGATCAATTGCCGGTTATACTTGACATCATCTTCATTCTTTCATATTGTGGTCAGGCTTGCTGACTTGGTTGACACATGTCATCGGTTCCCAATTGCGCAGATCGATGCTCATGCTGTTGATCACTGGATTGTCTGGTCCAGGCTCGATTATTTACAGACCGCTGCCATATAGCTGGAATATTGCTGAGAGTGGCGTAAAACTAAACTCACTTACTCACTCTTTCATATTGCTGTAGTTAGTCTGTCGTGGCATGATGGATTAATTGAAGTAATATGAATGAATTAGGTAATCCTTAATTATTTTTTAGTAGTACATCATTCTCTGAATGTTGGGGATTGACTGATGTGAAAAAAGTTGCCATTAGCTTGCTTGAATCAGCTATCAATAGCTGATACTGTTTCTGCTTTAGGAGGTTCAGAATCTTTAGCACCTTGTTCCCATGGAACTTTTCTGTTAAAGGGAGACTACTCTCCACTTCCTGCTGCCTATTTCAAGTTTGTGTCTGGATGTTACAGTCAGACTGAGATATTTTGTGTTATTAATTCGATCACAAAAGGACAGATTGCCATAAATCAAAACACACTTACATTTTAAGAAACTTCAATCAAAGCTGGGACATTTCACCCAAACCTAGTCAACCTTCTAACATTTTTCCAGTGGGGATGAGAGGTTTTAGGGCTAACTCAGTAGGACATGCCTGTATACAGGTTCTGGAGAAGTGTAGCAAAATATGCAGCTTGGTTTTCCAAGAAAGTGAATGATTGTTGCTGTAAGATCAAGGATAAGGAGTTCACGGTGTCCTGGGTTATTAAGTGCACCTATACTTTATTTACATCTTGGATGTTTCTGTAATATTTGTGGATATGTCATCTTGTTACAGTTACACTGAATGAGCATTATTTCATGATTTTTATGTAACATTTTGTCCATAAATTTGAAATAATTAATTTAAATTTGTCATCGTGCATGTTGAGCCATGTGTTTGTTTCCACATTTTGAGGTCTTCACAGTTTAACAATTTGATCGCATAGTCTTTGTTGATTTATTTTTGAAGAAAGGATGTTCTATTTGTATACACTGGGTTGCAACCCCAAATATCATTTTCATGTTGACCTGTCACTTGGCGGAAGTTTGTTCACCTTGACCTAAGGTCACTGGGCACTTTGTCTGTAGTCTCTATAATTTGAATAACCATTTCTTAATCATCAGATGCTAAAAGCAGCGTAAAAATAAACTCACTCACTTAATCATCTGCTGATAATTTTGAATTCTCTTCGAGTAGCCTTGGGCATGCACTTCGTGAATGTGAGTGTCAGCTATCAAATCATTGGATGAAATGTTTTTAACAAAGAATCTTTAAAAATGAAATTAAGTTTGTATTTTTGTTTTATGACCTTCCTGATGTCCATATTTTATGCCACAAGTGTAAATTGCACTTAATTGTGTTCATTTAAAGCAGGCTTTTGCTGACATGCTGCAAATTACAGCCTTTCAAATAGATTAAGATTAAGAATTAAGATAATACATCTGAATTTTTATACTTATGATTATTGGAATATTTATTTTGTTTGTTACGGACAGCATATGGCAAATTACGATTAAAAAACAGACATTTTCTCTAGAACTATAAAGTTTGAATGGGTCAAGCAATTATCATTTGGAATGACTTTATTTCAAATATTTAAGGCATGATTCTTCTGTATGTCATTGATATATAGGTCTGTGACAGCACCAAGTGTCTGTGTAGATCTTCAATAGCAGATGTGTGATATTTGTTAAAGCAATAATTTGTTTCAATATTTTAGTCATGCTGATGCAAAGTGATTCACAGGGAAATAAGTTGTACCAATTAACAATTTTTCTTTTTAGTGTTTAAGTCAGTGATATATCATTGTTCATAACGTCATGTTTTCATTGCATGCTCAAAGACATCCAAAAGATGCTGCAAACTATGAAGCCATGTTTTTTGCTGCTGAGTATCAATATTAAAAGTCATCATATTTTAATGGGCATCTACCATGACATTTGGAATTCTGCTTTCATGCGGATCTGCCTGCAGTATGAATACTTGGCAGTCAATAAAGTAAATTTTTAACTTACCTTACCATAGGTCTTATGCATATTACCTTAAGCTTAAGAAGAGATCAGACAGTCATTGATTCGCCATTCTCTAGAATGCATAAGACCTATGGTAAGGTAAGTATTTAAATATGTAAAATATTTAGATTTTAATAATATTGTAGATTTTCATCCCCACCAAACATCCCACCACTCCTCACTCTTTTGCCCCTATGCATCTCCATATTAGCGGAAACGGTGAAGAGGGCTGTGTTGGTTTACTTGAAGTATGTTTATATATCCTTGCCAAATATGCTGCCTCACCTTTCCCGCACTTTTATGAACTCTGACTAATAGGTACAAAATGAAAAAAACCTGTTTTACGTCCATAAGAAATCTCTGCCAAATGCAGAGTCAATGGTAAAATCTTACCAATCATGACCATGTCTTTGTGAATCACTATCAAATAGTGAGATTACAAGGTGTACACGAAAAGGTTAGCATATCCTGGCAACCATTATACACTAATGCAAAGGCTAGTGAGTTGTTCACCTCAAAACAATTCAGGAATGTATGGTACAAGACAAGTAGGGAATTGAATGGGACGTCATTTTGCAACTGATACATCAAATTTCAAAATTTGCTGCACATGTCTACCATAAAACATTTAAAAGCTTTTGTGAGGCATTGAATGTTTAACCTCGATTGAAAACCTAAGGAGCAAGAGAATTATGTCACTCTTTTAATATCTTCGTAACAAGCATGCTTGATTGTACTTCCAAAGTTGTGAAATGTAAACACAGAAAAACGATAGCGGCTGAAATAGGGACAGTTCAGGTGATGATGATTTTTATGGAGAAGCATGTACAATGTGAATGACCCCCCAAACCCCTAATATTTATGTACAAAATAAGTGACCCCCTGCATGTCATGTACAAAATCAGTGGAACCCCCACCCCACCCACGGTACATGTGTACAAAATTGATTTCTTTCCCCCTCCCAGCTCGCCAGAACAAAATGGGTGACCCCCTTAAAATTATCATATCACCCCCATAAATTATGTCCCTTATGAAATACTGTTGCATTTTCCACATCATATTAAATGTATGCAGTGCAGAAAGAGAGTGCTTTCTCTTCATGGCTCATTGACATGACCTCTAAATGGTAGGAACTTCAAAATAAAGTGTTCGAAAGGAAGGTAATTTCTTCCATGATAGTTTACATAATCTTCACAGAGTAAATGCAATGGGTGATTCTTTAGCCTTATAATGAAATTAAATAAGCGTGGAGTTGAATTAGTTCATGGCTGAAATATTGCCAATGTGAGGAGGTTTTTGAAGGGGATTGTTTTCAATTTCGTAATTTAAAAAGAAATGTTCACTTAATCATGAAAAAGACTTGCTAATGCAATGGCACGTATTTCTACATTTACCAAGTTCTCGTTCAGTTTTTAGGGTTGAATGAATATAATTCTTTTGTATACTTGTTTTTGAAGAGGCTTTAAACGAATTTGGAAAATGTGCATAAAAATGAATTCAAGCTCTTTTTGTTTTGAACTTTCTTTAAAGGTATTAAGTACATGCAAATGTGTGTAGAACCTCCAGAATAACAACAGTAGGTTTATAATGTGTTGTGCCATTTTTGCAAATATGTTTTCTATGCCAGCTCGTTTTAACGTTTTTGATCAGGTGATGCAGGTGATCAGTTGGGCAAATTGATTACCCAGTTACTTAAGTCAGGAATTTGTGAGTCGCATCCAAGATGTGATACTGTTGTGCGAATGAGCGTTGTGACCGGATGTTGTGACATTAGCAAAGGTTGTGAGGAGTGTTGATGGTTACACAGGAACTTCTTTAACTCGGAACATGTCCGCTTTTCCAATGGTTGTCAGAATCCTGTCTAATTAGCATTTTGAAAGTTGTAATACTAAAGGTAGGATACTTATATTGATGACAACTTCTTTATTCTGTTATGAGGCAGTAGGGTAGCCCAGTGGTTAAAGTGTTTGCTGGTCACACCGAAGGCCTGGGTTCCGAATCCCCACATGGATACAAAGTGCAAAGCCCATTTCTTGTTTCCCCTGCCGTGATATTGCTAGAATATTGCTATAAGTGATGTATAATCTTGCTCACTATTCTGTTCTGATGTGACGTATATTCTCTACTGGCTGCCGAACAGTTATCGCCATACTTTAGCAGTATTTACAAAATTACTCCGCCATTTGTTAAATTAATGAAACAGAATTGATTATGATACTTGATTAGCTATTCGCCAATGTGTCCAGCCCGTTCACTGCCGCTGATCATGTTTTTATATAACGCAGTAGAAGGGAATCATGGCAGTACAAATAGGTCTTTTCTCACAACTAACTGTAACAGTTATCGACATTTCAGAATTTCTCTTGCCGTTCTTTAAATAATATATATAAATATCATACAGTAACCTTGAATAATTGATTGTGTGACAATTTGAGTGTTTCTTTTACAATAGATTGACAGGGAATGAAACAATTAATGACTTGTTAGGGGCGGTGGGGTAGTCTAGTGGTTAAAGTGTTGGCTCGTCACGCCGAAGACCCGGGTTCGAATCCCCACATGGGTACAATGAGTGGAGCCCATTTCTGGTGTCCCCTGCCGTGATATTGCTGGAATATTGCTAAAAGCGGCGTTAAACCAAACTCAGTCAGTCAGTAATGACTTGAACTTGTTCGCTAGCCAGTATAGGTCTTTATGTTATTGTCAGACTGGATAGTGGTGTAAGAATCTATAATGAAACATTGCACCATAATAGAATAAAAAAGTGTTGCTGTAATAGTATCTTGCCTATATTATCCTGACTGTTGAGTCTGCCATTATGAGACATTAGGGACAAGCCTGGTATGAGTATCACAAACTTTAGCTGAACCTTTCAGCATTGCAACTGTTGATCCGTGAAATCATCACAGCACCAAGCACCTGTTTCTGTACTTTCTTTGTGATGTATTGTACGAGACGTTCTAGAACATTACACCAAGTCGGTGTCTAAAATGAAATGATTTCTTGTGAAACTTTGATATCATTGATAGTGACTAGTATGCCTGTTTTGTAGTTTTGAGAACATAAGATTGGATTTTGTCACAGAATGATGCCACATGACTAGTTAGAGGACCAACTTGGTAACAATATGTTTGTAATTGTGGATATTGTTTACCAGCATTATTTATAAGGGTTTGTCTCAAAATTGACATGGTCTTGTTTACTGTGTGATGTTGTCTCATTTGAGACACAATTGTTTATTTCTAGTTGTTGAGAACAGCATTATTACAAAGGGCTTGCTGGTACTGTCGTCTTCCAAGAACAGTTTGAGATGGATATTTAAAGACATAACAGGTTTTGAGACTTACCCTGTGCAATATGTTAATCTACTATTGTGTAGTAAGATAGTTTCCCTCATACACATCACTTACTGGACTAGTAGACCAGACAATCACTGTCCGATCTGGAATCCACGAAACGTTTTTCTTAGTCTATATATGCTGAAGTTAGGGATGATATTTTGGGGACGTTTTTATGAAACACTGCTCGGTTTTCATAACCCAAAAATCTCCCCCAAAATATTTGTGATCCCTAACTTTTTTTATTCAGTATATAGTTCATGTCCCACTAACACACTGGGAATACAAAAACGTTCTTTGAGGCCTGGGCCCTGTTCCTCAAAGCGATCGTAGCGCTAAAATGATCGTAACTCCCATACTTTAACATTGACTTACGACTGTCGTAGCGCTACGATCGCTTTGAGGAACGGGGCTCAGGATAGGTTTTCGAAATCTCTCGATGAATGTCTGTGTGATAGATATAGTGTGCCTGATATGATTATGGCATGTACTTTATGCATTTTTAAAGCTTTAAGTTGTTCCATGCTTGTTTGCAATAAACGAACCAAAATCAAATGTTCCTCAGGAGACTATTTATGTAGATACACACAATATGCAGTCAATTGACGATGCCAATGCAAAGCAATTACCAAATGTTTGTAGATATAGTACACTTGTACACATACAATGCAGTGCTTGCGATGTTGTGAGAATTGACATTTGTATATATTTTTAGAGCATTTTTGATTGAAATGGTAACACTGTGTTATAGTTGTTGCCATATTATGCATCATGCAGTAAAAGCCATAGAATTAACTTGTTTTGTTTGTTTTTTGTTTAAAGCCAAGTGAGAATATCATTTATTAACATTCATAGATGGCATAACATACATATAAAATCACATAATCAATCAGTTTCGTATCGATTTCAAAATCACATTGGCACAAAACTCACGTTTGGATTATCCGACCGGCTGTGTTGATTGTTGGATAAACGAATGTTTTTACAATGTATTTACAATGATCACTTGCTAGATTGGTATGTCGGAGTCGGAATGCGAGAATGTCGGATTAACGAGAGTCATTATCACAGTTTTAAATGGTTCCCTAATTTTTGTCGGATTAATGATTGTGATTCGAGTGTTAACGAGAGCTGACTGTAAACTTCTTTGAGAGGTGGTTGTGACTTGCACAAATCATCTTAGTGGTCAGATGATCATAACTTTCATACTCCAGCAAAGCCTCTAGAGGGTCTTAATCCGAGCAAGTGGGTCAAGTCTCTTTAAAACGGAAGGGGCGGTGGGGTAGCCTAGTGATTAAAGCTTTCGCGTGTGATGCCGAAGACCCATATTCGATTCCCCACATGGGTACAATGTGTGAAGCCGATTTCTGGTGTCCCCTGTCGTGTTATTGCTGGAATATTGCTAAAAGCAGCCTAAAACCATACTCACTCACCCCCACTAAGGAGCCAGAGTTTCAATGCAGAGTTGCTTCCCTTATCTGTGATGGAAACCTTCAATTACTGGTTCATATCCTGTTTTCAACCGTTTTTGAGACCAAATGGTTTCTGTCCTCTAAAACAGGGTGCAGTGGGGTAGCCCAGTGGTTAAAACCATCACACAAGGCTGAAGGCCCAGGTTCGATTCCGCAATTGGGTACAATGTGTGAAGCCAATTCTGGTGTACCCTGCCTGATATTGCAAGATATATCTAAATGTGCTGTAAAACCCAGCTCACTCTCGCCAAGGAGACAGTGATGATTTCCAGTGTGGAGTTGCTTCCCTTAGATGTTCATGGCATGATATATAAACTTTCTCCAGTACTATTAAAGAATCGGTTGTTCCAGGCTTCTTTGGAGTAGTGTCAATATTTTGGGATGCAAAGAAGCAGATATACTAGAGAAGGGTTGTCTAGTAACTGGACAGTCGGAGACTGTCATTAAAGTATCAAATTTATGTGTTTGGTTTATGATTTCCCCCCGGAAATGTGTATGAATTCTACAGCGCCCCTCATATGCATACCTCACATTACGTCACGGAGACGCCCCTTTTTGGTTGAAATTTCGTTCGCGGGAGAGAATTGTGCACTGTTGTCAAAAGGACGATTTTAAGTTGAGGCCTAAAAAAATATGTCTTGTTTCTGGTTTCCGACCGCGTCAGTTTCAACCCAGCGCGTCAAGCGTATTTTCCGGATTATAAATGGGCAAAGGGAGTGTGTACGATTAGCTGATCACTTATCAGTATTCCTGCTGAACTTGCAGCAATCACTGAAGCTTGGATTCATTTTTGAGACCTGCGTCGGCGGTCATTTTCAGCGATTTTGTCAGTGCGTTACAAGCAGTTCAGACAGGTTTCTCCCTCAGCATATTATTAGCAAATTATTATACTCGACACTTTAATGAATTAAGTAAAGATCTTTTAAATGAAGAATTTTCATGGATACCTGCTCATGTTGGACTATTTGGAAATGAAAAAGCTGATAAATTGGCAAAAAGCTGCATTAGACTTTGGTGGATCAGAACAGGATGAGACAATATATTGCCCTCTCCTGCAGAATTTTGCACCGTCAGCAAGATCCATGCTCAAACGAAATGGCAACAGTGATGGACCTCATCCTTAAAAGGACGCCATCTGTATGGCATCGAGCGTTTGTAACTAAATCCCAATTATCAAGAAGCAACCGTAGAAGAGGTTCTTTTAACCAGACTTCGACTTGGGCATTGTGGTCTTGGTGCATATCTAAATATTATTAATAAAGGTATTTCTGCAAATTGCACAGTGTGTAATAAGCTAGATAATGTGGCTCATTATTAACTGCATTGCCAAAAATATGTACATCAACGTAAGGCGATGGTGGAATCTCTTACATGTCACAATGTTGACATCTCATTGACTGGACTATTGTGCTCAAGGAACATCGTTCAGAATGTCATTCTTGATTATATTAATGCATGTGGCAGCTTTACTACTTTATAAAGCCAATTCTGGTGTCTCCTGCCTGATTTTGCAAGATATATCTAAATGTGCTGTAAAACCCAGCTCACTCTCGCCAAGGAGAAAGTGATGATTTCCAGTGCGGAGTTGCTTCCCTTAGATGTTCATGGCATGATATATAAACTTTCTCCAGTACTATATGAAAGAATCGGTTGTTCCAGGCTTCTTTGGTGTGGTGTCAATATTTTGGGATGCAAAGAAGCAGATATTCTAGAGAAGGGTTGTCTAGTAACTGGACAGTCGGAGACTGTCATTAAAGTATCAAATTTATGTGTTTGGTTTATAATTTACCACCGGATATTGTACCTGAATTCTACAGCGCCCCTCATATGCATACCTCACATTACGTCACGGAGACGCGCCCCTTTGATTGGTTGAAATTTCGTTCGCGGGAGAGAATTGTGCACTTGTCAAAAGGACGATTTTAAGTTGAGGCCTAAAAAAAAAATATGTCTTGTTTCTGGTTTCCGACCGCGTCAGTTTCAACCCAGCGCGTCAAGCGTATTTTTCCGGATTATAAATGGGCAAAGGGAGTGTGTACGATTAGCTGATCACTTATCAGTATTCCTGCTGAACTTGCAGCAATCACTGAAGCTTGGATTCATTTTTTGAGACCTGCGTCGGCGGTCATTTTCAGCGATTTTGTCAGTGCGTTACAAGCAGTTCAGACAGGTTTCTCCTCAGCATATTATTAGCAAATTATTATACTCGACACTTTAATGAATTAAGTAAAGATCTTTTAAATGAAGAATTTTCATGGATACCTGCTCATGTTGGACTATTTGGAAATGAAAAAGCTGATAAATTGGCAAAAGCTGCATTAGACTTTGGTGGATCAGAACAGGATGAGACAATATATTGCCCTCTCCTGCAGAATTTTGCACCGTCAGCAAGATCCATGCTCAAACGAAATGGCAACAGTGATGGACCTCATCCTTAAAAGGACGCCATCTGTATGGCATCGAGCGTTTTGTAACTAAATCCCAATTATCAAGAAGCAACCGTAGAGAAGAGGTTCTTTTAACCAGACTTCGACTTGGGCATTGTGGTCTTGGTGCATATCTAAATATTATTAATAAAGGTATTTCTGCAAATTGCACAGTGTGTAATAAGCTAGATAATGTGGCTCATTATTAACTGCATTGCCAAAAATATGTACATCAACGTAAGGCGATGGTGGAATCTCTTACATGTCACAATGTTGACATCTCATTGACTGGACTATTGTGCTCAAGGAACATCGTTCAGAATGTCATTCTTGATTATATTAATGCATGTGGCAGCTTTACTACTTTATAAAAGTTTAGCAACTTAGCAAACCTTTATGATGGGCAAGGTTTAAATGGACCCAGTTGCCCGAACATCGAATTAAGCTTTTAATTATCTATCTGTCTGTCTGTCTGTCTGTCGTAACTGGGGAAAACGTGCAGCAGGGAAAATCAAAATGCTACTTGTTTCAGTTGAAATAGAGTGTGGGGTAAGATTATAAGGTCGTTTGGCTTTGTGGAATGTAGTCTAGATGTATCGCTGCTTGATTTATACGAGTCACTGAGGAAAGGGCATTTTTCGACCTGTGACAAGTTTGTTTTACCAGCTGAGTATGATGACTGCTTGGTCGCGGTTTGAGTTGGAGATAAACAATCTGGTCCATTCCAGTCAGTCCCAAGGACCGTAAACTTGAATGACACCTGGGAATTTGGTAAATACATTGTTTACCACTTACAATTCAGCGATGGCAAGGTGCAAGGAACGCATTTGCCGAAGAAAAATGCCTTTCAAGCTATTATGAAGTCGCAAGTTTCCAAAGTTTGGTAAGCATTCAGGCCCATACATAGACCAATAGACGTTTTGAACTGGACAACAGTATCATAAGATGGCTACAAAAAATATATTTTCATAAATATAAGTAGTCCTAAGTATCTATATATTAATTTTAATTTCATTTTTAACAAATGCATAATTATTTCATTGTAATATTCTAAATTACTTTCAAACAATGTATAATCATTTCATGGATAAATACATATTAAAATCTAATTCATTGTTTTTATTTTTCCTTTGATATTTCAGACAAATAAATTGACAAAGTATAAAAGTTTCCCATTGCAATAGTATAAAAGTATACACATCCTTCAATTCATTATTTGATATGTTCATTTTAAACTTGCCTGCTACTAGGCGATGGCCTTTGGCTGGTTGATCCCCATACAACAAAGCTGAAGCTGCAGCAGTGTATGCTGCCACCAGAGTTTGATATTTTTCAAGGGTACGACATCCCCCAAAAGTCACCAACATGACCCCAAAAACCTGTCAGCAGATGAACCAACAGTTCTTTTTTATTACTTTCTGCGAAGAACTAGTAGCATCATTATTAAAAAAAACACATTGTCCCCCCCCAAAAAAAGTCGCGTCATCGCATCATTTTAGTCTGTATGCATATACCAGAAACATTTTAAATGTTTTTTTTGGCCTAATTAGATGGCGAAATGAGTAGTTTTAATGACGGGGTTTCATTTATAACGATGCCAATAAATGATTTATTTATTTGTTCCCCCCTAGAGTATATGTTATCCTTAAGGTTGGAATGTATTTCATCTTTCAATGGAAATTATTTGTAAGTGGTATTTGTTTCCAGGTGTATAAGCGTAGGTACAGACATTTTGGAGGCTCCATGGTAGAAATAACTATATTATCAGGTTTATCCTTGTTATTTCATCAGCACGGTACCTGATGGAATAACAACGTTCAAGAATACGATACTTGTGAAATGGTGAAATAGGACTCCTCAGTATATATATTTTGATGTATTTTATTATGCTGTATTTGCCGTAGTCATAGTCGTAGTCGTAGTAGTTGGGTGAAATCGATCACGTGAACAGTGAGGTACGGCTCCTCTGTGTGTATACAAGAGTTATTTCCCTTTTACTGTGCCGGCGTTAATTCAGTTGTTGGTTCCTGAGTAAAAATGTTCCAAGACACAGACTACATTTCAAAACTCCAAGCGTCGAGTTTCATTTAAACTGCATGGACATTTAAATATATGGTTTAAAACGAGTTTCGAAGTTCTAGATTCATCAAACGGATTAACTGTTTGTATTTTTCGGATGCGCTGTTCGCCAAAAAAGCTGGAATATTGCTGAGTGCGGAGTTAAGAACAATCGATCAACGGATGCGCAGAAGGACTTCAAAGCATCTCTCAGCTGTTCTCGGGTGTTCTTGGGTTCACCGATAATGAGTGAGTGAGCTGGGTTTAACCCCACTTCGACCAGTATTCTAGCTCTATCACGGCATATCAGCTTACTGTTTCATAAATGCCGGAAGCGGCTTAGGAGTGTGTGAAGTTTAGTTTTATGTCGCTTTTAGCAATATTCCAGCAATATCACGACGGGAGACGCCAGAAATGGGCTTCACACATTTTACCCATTGTACCCGGGTCTTCGGCGTGACGAGCGGACGCTTTAACCACAAGGCGACCCCACCGCCCCAAGCGGCTTCAGAAAATCACCACTTCCGTAAAACCAGTAAACATGGGATATGGTTGTAATAAATGTAGAGACATAAATGGGGCAAACCGGGGTTCGAATCCAGGGTCCCGATCTACAAAGAGTTCGTAATGTTACGACCTGTCAATAGTTTATCACATGCTTACGAATGTCATTGCGCTACGAACGTTTTGTGGATCGGGACCCTGAATAGGTTTCTGACTTGTCCAGGGGAGGCAACTCTACACAGCAATTTTTTTCAGAAGAAGTCCTCCTTGGGGTACGGATAAGCATTTAAATGTCCATTTTAAATCCTACGACAGTTGTAACTATATTTTTCAATAAAATATTTACAAAACAAAAAACCCGTTTTGTCTTGTGAGACCACCCCTACAGGGCCCCACCGGACCCCCTACAGCCAAGAGCAGGTAACTCTCGCCGTCTACCTCGTACCTCACTTTTCATGCCGTCGTTCTGTTGAATAGACGTGCGTCTATAAATTTCACTGCCTGAAACTTCCCGTGCCCCTCGCCGCCTCTGAGCATTGGTCATGGTATCCCAATTGCGTAGATTGATGCTCATGCTGTTGATCACTGTATTGTCTAGTACAGGCCAACCGCCACCATATAGCTGGAATATTGCTGAGTGTGGCGCTAAGCAACCAACCAACCAACCGACTTTTGCAATATATGTTATATTTGGGATAACACTTTCTCAGTAAGTACATATTCTAGATTTTGTATGGGTTGAGTCCCAAACAGGGTTCGAACCCGATCTCACAGAGTAAGGCATCTAAACGCCAGTACACAAAGTCCGCGATCTAACCCACTCAGCCATCGCTCACCGGGCGGACGCTCTAACCACTACACCACGGAAGCGGTCGATAGTAACAAGCAAGCCCATTTAAATTGAAAAGGAGCCCCAGGGAGACCAGAGATTCAGAACCTGAGGAAATCTTGACTTGCTTTATTTAGGCCTTTAGCACTGCAGAGAGTGAGTTTGGTTTTACGCCGCTTTTAGCAATATTCCAGCAACATCACGGCGGGGGACACCAGAAATGGGCTTCACACATTCTACCCATGTGGGGTATCGAACCCAGGTCTTCAGCGTGACGAGCCAACGCTCTACCCACTAGGCTATGCACTGCAGAGAGGGCTTGGCAGTTGGGAAAATAATGTGGTTCAGGGACTGTGAGACAGACTACCTTCGAACGTGCCTTGGATTTTCCTTTTACATTGTTAGTTACCGTCATCAACCACCGACCACTATCAACGAACATGGCGCTACCCTGCAGGAAGAATGGGTTGGAATGAACTAAGTTAAAATAGACACGTAACAATATTTATTCGCGGTATGTATGAGGATAATCTGAAATAATGCTGCTCTTAGACATTAACGAGTTAGGATCAATCCTGGAGCCAGAATGTATTGCTTTCAAACCAAAAATATTAAACCGCTAACTTTGATATTCGATTCACAGGATTCTGGCGCGTGCGAGGGACGCAACTCTTCACAGCCAGTAGAGACGTCCGGGCTATCTGTTCTTCAAACTGACAGACCACAGGGAAAAACAACGATACAATTTCACCCACACCATCTGCAAGATCAAACCTACACTCTGTGCCGCTGGAGACGCTCTTCCACACACGCCATTGCCTAACACAATCACCCCTACACAACGACATCACGCTAACCACTACCTTTAATTAATGGCAGATGCGCGCCAACAAAACCCACAGGTATACAGGCGGTGTCCAAGCCTCTGATTACGCATCCGCCCACAGAGTGATGAATAAGAGATGAAGTGAGAGAGGCAATAAATGCAAACTGGACAATACGAGTTTATCGCGGTTACGGGGACACAGCAAAGACCTCCATAAAAGCCAAGGTGGCGCGCCGAGGCCGTATACGGAAAATTCTAGCCATTTTAATCGGACACAATTTCACTGAAGGACCTTCGGGGCTCGTATCAAAAGCAAAAATGGCCAGACTGTCCATTGCAATGCCAGCAATCTTGATGGAAAAATACTTCTGAATGTTATTGGTTAAATTGGTTAAAGCCTAAATTCTCGGTATATTTGTCTCGCTTTGGACACGACCCCCAAGGCAAACCCAATCCAAATTCACGCATTATTAGGATGATATATTTAGTGAATAGAGGTTTTTGGCATTACTTCTGTAACCATAATTTTGTGTTATTAGTTTCAATTATTATAAAATCTTTGAAAAGATTCCCAACATAGAAACGGTCTCCAAATGCGACGCTGTTATTTAATAGATAAAAGATTGGAAAACCTGCATCCAAAAACAAAAATCCCCAGTATAATATCTTTTACAGACAGTGACTTCAGCAGCTGGTAAGAGAGCTTATAAATCGTTAACACCCTGTCAATTTTATATCACATTACAATGTGTGTTTAAACCCACCAAAAACCCAAACAAACAGCAAAAACAAAACTACACCCCTTCCCCTCAAATAAAACAAAACTAAAACAAACCAAAAACAATCCAACAAACAAATAAACAAGCAACATAAACAAACAAGCAAGCACGCATTCAAGCAAACAAAACCAAAACAACAAAACAAAACATAAACAAATAGCTTAATAAATAAAAACTAATGGCTGAGGCACTGAATACACTTTATCAGGAGCTTACATTAGCATTCAGAAGGTGATGGTTTGGAGAAGAAAACACATTTTTCTCATCAACCTTAATTTCTTTCAATGAAACAGATAGAACACTGGATCGTGAAGATCCGGGTTAGAATTGATCTTCGTTTTTTGAACAATAAAAAGTAGCTTAATAAATATGAAATAATGGTTGAGGCACTGAATACACTCTAGCAGGAGCTTACATTAGCATTCAGAAGGTGATGGTTTGGAGAAGAAACCACATTTTTCTCATCAACCTTAATTTCTTTCAATGAAACAGATAGAACATTGGATCGTGAAGATCCGGGTTAGAATTGATCTTCGTTTTTTGAACAGCGTTTTTATTGTATCCGATAAATCTGAGTTTGTTTTTCTTATTGACACAGATTTAATATTTTCAGAACTGACAACAACATTATTCATACAGTATTAATAAACAAAACATTCATACATTCTGTTGTCATTCAGTGTTAATGCTTACAACATGACACCTAATGTGTTAATGCAGTCCCGATACACACAGTATCGTTCAATACAGTATTAATGCTTATTGAACAGCTTGGATGAGATGGTGATTGTATCAGAAAATGAAACAGTTGGTGGTTTCTGATATTAACATTTTTCTCAGAAAATATTGTTTAAAGGTCACATGCAACCAAAAAAATCAAACATAATTAAAACACAATTATCACTTATTCATGACATATAATATACATATAAACAAAATTATAAGCGTACAATCGCAAATCAAAGGTGCAATATTGTGTACTTGGGTTTACTTCCCAAGAAACGAAGCAGCCGGGATACCGAACCCAGTCAGAGCGGGTGGGTGTGCACTCAAGTGTAACGGCTGGTTCATTTGCAGATTCCCTCACGACTCATTGTGTATGTATATATAGAGATGTTGGGTTTTGTAAATACATGCTCATTTTGTGTGTATAACATTTTACAATCAACAGACATCATAACATGTCATGTGTTCAAGTATCACACCTGCCTGTCTGTGTAATTACATAATGTGACAGAGACCGAACTCGGGCCATAAATCAATGCATTTTGTTTATGGTGTATAGCCTGATTGGTGTTAAGTTCAAATTGCATGTGGTCAGTGATAGCAGCTGTGTATTGAATATTGTCATTAGCAGAC